>NW_011628064.1:105774-108736 GCF_000512975.1 Sesamum indicum | reverse complement strand
ACTTCTGGCCTTCCCGTCGCTAGGAAGTCCAACGACATTACTTCTCTCACTAGCAATGGGGGAAGAGTGCAGTGCATTCAGGTGAACGTTCACAATAAAATTTATGGTAGATTTTAATTTAAATTAGATTTAGTCGAATTCATCAGACAGCTATTTTGATATACTTGCAGTTACTCCCATTAAATTGTATGCTAATTGCAGGATAAATGTACTACTCTTATCGTGTAATTGGTTCAAATTGACTAAATCGGATTTCGGCTAGAATTTTTCCTGGATTTATCCATGTGTGTATGTATGTGTACTAGAAATTAATAAAATCATTGGAACTTAATATGGGCATAGTAAATAAAGATTTGGAAAAATGCAGGTGTGGCCCACACAAGGAAAGAAGAAGTTTGAGACTCTTTCCTACCTTCCTGACCTGACCAGAGAGCAGTTGGCTTCAGAAATTGACTACCTTATCCGCTCCAAATGGATTCCTTGCGTCGAGTTCGAGCTCGAGGTTCTCTTAACATTAGTCACATTATACATACATATATGTGCACAATTTTAAAGATTTATTTACAATTTATTATGTTTATATATATGCAGCACGGATTTGTGTACCGTGAAAACCACAGGTCACCAGGGTACTACGACGGACGTTACTGGACAATGTGGAAGTTGCCCATGGTTAACTAAATATGCAATTCTACGTATTGTTATTCAATTAAATTATATAATAGCGAGAAATTGATAAGAAATCCATAGAAATATTTCGAAAATTATATTTAATAAATGATATGCTAATAATGAGGAAAAACGAAGATTTGTACTTCGATAGAAGTGGAATATTAAAGAATTATTAGAAATTGTACAAATAATATTTAATATTATTTTAAAAGAAGTTACGATATTCTCGATATATTAACTATATGTGGTATAAATCATTATAGTATACGGGGGTAGAGTTAAAGACCGAACCACTACCTATTGGATAGATAAGCGTTGTGAGGTTGAGGTACAGTAAATAATTAGTATTATCTATATATGTTCTTTTTATTTGTGGTATTACTGTATATGACTTTTTGGTTCATGCTGATATTGTTTTATCTGAAAATATATGCGTGGTGAACGATTTGAATTGATTGATGGCATTGTGTACGTGGAATGAGAAAATATGTTGAATATCATGTTTGTTGTATGTTGTGTTGTGGGTGTCGGAAAAATGAGAATGTAATGATATATTGTTTTACGTTACTAGTTGCTTACAAGAATGGTGATATGTGGAAATGAGGGAGTGGTGAAAATTGAATATAATTGTGGCGTGAATACCCCTTGATGTGTTGAAAAGCCTATAAGGCGAAATGAAATGAAAAGAGCTTTGATGTGATATGAGAAAGAAATAAAATGAAAAGAGCTTTGATGCGATATAAAAAAGATGTGATGTGAAAAGAGCTATGATGCGAAATAAAGAGCTATGATGCGAATTGAAAGAGTTATGATGCGAAATGAGATTGATGAACCGGCTGTCAAGGGGATTCACTTAATTTTATATAACGGTGAGCTTGAGTTGACGGGAAAAACACGATATCACCTTCTGGTAAGCAAACTAGGAAAAAGGAAGTTTAATTGATTATTTTATTGTGAGATAGCTATGTGATGTACTACAATTGATTATGAAGGAGTTAAATTCACTGTAATCCATGCATGTTGCCTACTTGTCCTATTTGGGCTGTGTTTGATATACATATATAGATAGGACTGATTATTTACTTACTGAGTGGCAGGCTCATTCCCCTGTTGACAGTTTTTTCAGGAGTAGACTGTGAGGTATCTGACTGTTGAAGAATAGATCTACGCACTATATTCAGGCAGGTCGGGCCAGTATGCTGTTTTCTCCTCTTGTCAGTTAGAGTACAGATCATATTTTGTTGTATAGAGGGAACGTAAGCATGGAGATTACTTGTGGTGTTTGATATGTATATATATAATGTTGTGGGTTGATAATACCTATTATGACGTGTTGGGATTACGTATGCAAATTGATTAAATGATTATGTGCAAATGTATATATATGAACACAGGGATTACTATAATTATGACGTTTAGGGTAGATATAGCTCTTGTAGCGAAGGGGGTGCTACATTAAGTGGTATCAGAGCAGGGATTAGATTTCCTTGGTATAGTAGATGAAACGTAATATTATACGTAAGATGTATATACTAGTAATCTATTCACATGTGTGTATTTTATATAGGATGGAGGCGTCAAGAGAAAATGCTGCTGGCCCAACTGAGTTAATAGAGTTTGTGCAGGGTCATGATTCAGGATCAGAACATCAGGGGTTAGAATCCCAAAATAGAAATGCCCCATAACCAGAAATAAACCCTTTTATGCAACAGTTTATGGAAATGATGCAGAGGATGGCTCCATCGCCACAATCACAACTACATGATGCAGTTATTGATAAAAATTATGAAATAGTGAGGAGACAGGGGGCAAAGGTATTTCCCGGTACAACTGACCCTGCTGAAGTAGAAGAATGGCTGAGGAACACGGAAAGGGTGTTAGACAGAATCGAGTGTACTTCTGAGCAAAAGTTGAGGTATGCAGTGTCCCTACTGGGGAAAGATGCCTTAGATTGGTAGGAAACAGTCCCAGGGAGTAGGAACCGACCCGCCACTTTGACATGGAATGACTTTTTAAAAGAATTTGCTGACAAATATACTCCACTAGTCTACAGAAATCGTAAGAAAGTTGAATTCCTTTAATTAAAGCAAAATGATCTATCTGTCGCTGAGTATGAGCTGCAATTTGTAAGATTGCCAAAATATACCGCAGAAGAAGTGAGTACTGATGAATTGAGAAGAGACAGATTTGAAAGGGGGTTGAGAATTGAGATCCGCGAGAAAATTGCAATTAAACCTCCGAGTTATGGTGCGCTGCTGGAAGCGACACTGAGGGCAGAAGAGCGTCAGTT
>NW_011628064.1:104623-105764 GCF_000512975.1 Sesamum indicum | reverse complement strand
TGAAAGGAGTTCTACTGAAGGTAAACGAAAAAAATTGACAGGTAACCTGAATCTACAGCGGGACAGAGTGGTGCATTTTCTTTTAGGGGCTCTGGTCCGCAGAGAGGTTGGTTCAGAGGCCGAGGAATGAGTCAAACTAGCAGGTCTTCTTCAGTATTTTCGAGTAGAGGCGGGCCTACTTCGGTTAGATCTGGAGCAAGACCAGGTCTAGCCAGATCATTCGGTGGAAGATTTATTCCCTCTTGTGCTAATTGCGGTAGGAGACATATTGGTGAATGTTGGGGAGTTCAACCAATTGTATGTTACCGTTGCCATCAACCAGGACACATTATCAGGGACTGTCCTACATGGAGGGATAGTTCCAGATGACCTCAGACTTCAGAGTTTAGCAATGTGGGGGAAAACACACAACGGGTAGATACGAGCAGAGGACGAGGTAGAGGTGGTCGACGTAGCGGGAATCTTTCCATGACGTCAATAGGACAAAGTAGTCAGTCTCAACCACAAGCTAGGGTGTATGCAATCACAAAAGAACAAGCTCCTACGGCACCTGAGGTTATCACTGGTTCCTTCTCTATTTGCGATTTTAGTGCACATGTATTGATTGATCTAGGATCTACTTGTTCATTTATATCACGTGATTTTGCATCTCATGTACATGCTAAAATAGAACCATTTCGACATGATTTACATGTGTCTATGCATGCTGGTGGGTTTGTATTAGTGAATACGGTGGTGAGATCCTGTCCAATAGTGGTGGAGGATGTTAATTTATATGCAGATCTGGTTGTAATAGACCTTAGGGAATTTTATGTCATCCTGGGGATGGACTGGTTAGCTAGTAATCATGCTTTAGTGGATTGTCAAACAAAAGAGGTGATGCTTGAAGTCAATGGGCAGATGAAGACGGTTATAGTGGGGGAAAGAAAAGTGATACCTAACTGCTTAATTTCTGCTGTGACCACTTTTAATCTGATTAAAGAAGGGTGTGAGGCGTATCTAGCCAGTGTGCACGATACCATGAAACTTAGTCCGGGTGTATTAGATGTTCCAGTGGTGAGGGAATTTCCTGATGTTTTTCCTGATGAATTACCTGGACTACCACCTCATCGAGAAGTAGACTTTGAAATAGATACTATTC
>NW_011628064.1:91795-103244 GCF_000512975.1 Sesamum indicum | reverse complement strand
AGGGTGGTCTACCTGATCAAATGCAAAAGTAGACGTGATCCCGATTCTATTGTCTGACCATGCTCCTTTAATTATAAGTATGACTCTAAATCAACAATTTTCACGACAACTGCTCTAAGGTGTAGCGCTTTGGGGCAATGTGGTTGAAGGTAGACGAGTGTGTGAAGATCATTTCTGATAGTGGGAAGGTTGTTTGTACCTGTTTTAATATTAAACATCTACTTCGCGAGTCTAAAGCTGTAAGATATAACTGGCTAGATAAAACAAGTGCTCATTTGGGCACTTGAAATGGATGATTAAAGAGCTTGAAGAAAGGATTAAATTTCTAGAGTCTTAACCATTGATTGAAAATGCTGAAAAAATGTTTAGATGAAATTGAGAGATGTTTTATGGAAGATGAGATCATCTAGAAACAAAGAGACAAAGAAGATTGGTTATTCCAGGTCGATTAATATCTATTAATATTTTTCTTACTTATGATGCTAATCACTTCTTGAAATCTGAGACAGGAGGAAAGAAAGGCTATTTAATATTGAAGCTTGACATGAGCAACGTCTAGGACCTGGTTGAGTGGCTCTTCTTGGAGTCTATCTTATTAGAACCGATGGACAGTCAGAAAGGATGATTCAGACATTGGAAGATATGATGAGAGCCTGCGTAATTAAATTCAGAGGGAACTGGGATGATCATCTACCACTGATAGAATTTGCTTATAATAATAGTTTTCATTCCAGTATTGGTATGGCTCCATATGAAGCCTTGTATGGAAGAAAATGCCGAAGTCGGATCTGTTGGGATATAGAAGGATTGAGACAGCTTGAAGGGCCGGAGTTAGTTCAAGAAACAGTGGACAAGATAAAAACAGTTAAAAAGTGTTTGAAAGCAGCACAGGATCGGGAGAAAAGTTATGTTGATAAGCATCGTAGAGAGATGGAATACGAAGTGGGGGAAAAAGTCTTTCTAAAAGTATCACCATGGAGAGGAATCTTGAGATTCGGGAAGCAGGGAAAGCTGAGTCCACGATATATTGGGCCATATGAAATTCTGGAGCGAGTTGGACCACTAGCCTATCGGTTAGCAGAGGACGAAATTTTTATTAGGAGGGGAGAATTGTGACGCCCCAAATATTATAATACATGATTGTAGGATTAATTGATAAATTTTTGTGAAATATAGTTAATTAGCCACTAAATTATGGGTCATAATGGAATATAATAACACTTGAATGAATTAAATTGCAGTTCGTTATAATATTTTGGGATAATTTTTATTAATTAAGAAAATTAGGAGGGACGTAAATGGTATTTTGAGAAAAGTTTAATTAAATAAATAAAATAATAATAATAATAATAATAATAATATATATATATAAAATATATATTACAAATAATATACATGTGTAAATAACATAGGTATATATATATATAAAAAAGCCAAAAAGAAAAAAAAAAAAAAAGAAAGGAAGGAAAAAGGTTTGGGGGTGGGCCCTCACCCACCGCCCCACCCCCCTACATATATATATGTGTGAACCAAATACACAATCTCACAAATTGTAAAATCTGCAATTTTCCTTCTCTGTTCGACAATCCGCGGCGGGAGGTAAGTTTTTATTTTAATTTTTATTAATTTATATAATTATATTATTTAATTAGATCATTTATTAAATTTTGATTATATTAAGCGATGTACCATTTAATCGGAATATTTTACGGGTTTGGCTATTTAAAATAGTGTCTAATTAAATATAGAATCGGGTATAACAATGATGTCGTTGGTTAATTAGATTATTAAATTCGTTAGATTTGAATATTGCTATAGCTAATTTATATAATTTCATCGGAATTGTTAACTAAATATGCAATTCTACGTATTGTTATTCAATTAAATTATTTAATAGCGAGAAATTGATAAGAAATCCGTAGAAATATTTCGAAAATTATATTTAATAAATGGTATGCTAATAAAGAGGAAAAACAAAGATTTGTACTTCGATAGAAGTGGAATATTAAAGAATTATTAGAAATTGTACAAATAATATTTAATATTATTCGATATATGAACTATATGTGGTATAACTCATTATAGGATACGGGGGTAGAGTTAAAGACCGAACCACTACCTATTGGATAGATAAGCGTTGTGAGGTTGAGGTAAGTAAATAATTAGTATTATCTATATATGTTCTTTTTATTTGTGCTATTACTGTATATGACTTTTTGGTTCATGCTGATATTGTTTTATCTGAAAATATATGCGTGGTGAACGATTTGAATTGATTGATGGCATTGTGTACGTGGAATGAGAAAATATGTTGAATATCATGTTTGTTGTATGTTGTGTGTGGGTGTCGGGGAAATGAGAATGTAATGATATATTGTTTTACGTTACTAGTTGCTTACAAGAATGGTGATATGTGGAAATGAGGGAGTGGTGGAAATTGAATATAATTGTGGCGTGAATACCCCTTGACGTGTTGAAAAGAGCTTTGATGCGATATGAGAAAGAAATGAAATGAAAAGAGCTTTGATGCGATATGAGAAAGAAATGAAATGAAAAGAGCTTTGATGCGATATGAAAAAAGAAAGATGTGATGTGAAAAGAGCTATGATGCGAAATAAAAGAGCTATGATGCGAATTGAAAAGAGCTATGATGCGAAATGAGATTGATGAGCCGGCTGTCAAGGGGATTCACTTAAATTTATATAACGGTGAGATTGAGTTGACGGGAAAAACACGATATCACCTTCTGGTAAGCAAACTAGGAAAAAGGAAGTTTAATTGATTATTTTATTGTGAGATAGCTATGTGATGTACTACAATTGATTATGAAGGAGTTAAATTCACTGTAATCCATGCATGTTGCCTACTTGTCCTATTTGGGCTGTGTTTGATATACATATATAGATAGGACTGATTATTTACTTACTGAGTGGCAGGCTCATTCCCCTGTTGACATTTTTTTCAGGAGTAGACTGTGAGATGTCTGACTGTTGAAGAATAGGTCTACGCACTATATTCAGGCAGGTCGGGCCAGTATGCTGTTTTCTCCTCTTGTCAGTTAGAGTACAGATCATATTTTGTTGTATAGAGGGAACGTAAGCATGGAGATTACTTGTGGTGTTTGATATGTATATATATAATGTTGTGGGTTGATAATACCTATTATGACGTGTTGGGATTACGTATGCAAATTGATTAAATGATTATGTGTAAATGTATATATATGAACACAAGGATTACTATAACTATGATGTTTAGGGTGGATATAGCTCTTGTAGCGAAGGGAGTGCTACAGTTTTAACGCATTTCGATAACTAATTGTATGATGAAAATAGCTCGTTTGATTTTTGAAATTAATTCGATGATTCAAGCATGTGAAAAGTTGAAATTTTCTATATTTATGTGTTTTTTTGTTGTTTTATGTTAAAACACACAAAATATAGGAAAAAAATGGCAGCAACACTGCCGCTCTTGGGGCACAGTGTTCACCCGACTAGACTTGAGCAAGCAAGGGAGCCTGCATGTGCGGAATCTGGCAGAGAGCAAGCGCGCGTGTGAGCAACCTGCAATGCAGCCACGCGCACGAATGCTGGGAGAGGGTCAGAGCGCACACGCAGGCAACAACGATAGTGCATGCTACAGGGCTGACAACCAACGACTGGGATGTTTTTTTCCCCTAGCTCGAAGATTTGATTTTCTGGAATTTTCTTCAGTTTTAGTTAACTGTTTTAATTTTTTTGGGACAAAATTGAATTTTTTCTAAAATTAAAATTGCATAACTAAATGGCCAATGCACCTATTTTTTTATCATCCTTTTGATTGCAAATTTCCAGCTTGTGTTTTCTTCGTAAAATTAATTTTCTTTATATTGGATATCCTGGAGTATAATATTACATGGGATGTATATTATGTGAGGTATGGATGAATGATCTCGGAGCCCCACGAGCTTTTGTAAGTTTGAGTTTATGGTTCGGCTCGTATGCCTTGTAATGTTTCTTCTCTCCCTCTCGTTTTTAACCTTGAAACAATGAGGCCTGCTATGTCCCTCCTTATGCATTCCCCCAACTTCTGATTGGGATTTTTTTTCAGTTGTAATGAGAGTAGTATAGGAATTTTTTTATGAGGTTTTTTATTTTAATGCTAGCTCATGGAGAAGAAGGTCCAAGGATAAGGAGGCCGACGAAGAAATTACAAGGCCCATCTACATTTTGATGGGTAAATTACATTGTAATAGCATAGGGCCACCTTAGACTTACCATAGACTCACTCCGTGGACAATAAAGTCGCATAGGTACCTCTTGTGATCATCCCACAGGGGTATGCTTAATTATGTTGCATGAGGTGATTTCTTTATTGCTTAGCATTTGATGTTTTGCATGCAATAAAATTATATGATGAGGTCTTGGTCAAACACCGAAACATTAACTCTTACTTGGTTGGACCAAGTTAAATATTAGGCCCAAAATGGACTTAGATCGAGATTGTCTTGATTTGACCAAGTCTTCCATCCACAAAAATGTGGTGAGGAAGCTAGCTTATCCAAGTGTGGTCTCACTAGTCTTGGCACAGTTGGAATAAAGGAAAGCTACACCATTGTTGTGAACAAAGAACACGTTCAGCATTTTTCTATCTCACAAGTCATGGGGGGGGACGACCGAGGTGTGATTTGGTTGATGGGTCGAGCCTCACATTGAGTAACATGATTCTCTTGCAGCCCTCAAGATCATGTGAAGAGGTGAGGTAAAATATCTTGGAAATCTCATGGAATGAGAATAGCATCGATTGCCTCCCATGGGACTTTTTCCATGTGAATCGTAAAAGCAGGTATGGTAAACTATTCTTGTGGATCCCAAGCTCACTAGGAAATGACTTCCCAAAACCCCACTTGAGAGTGGTGGGCTTTCATATAAATAGTGAGAGAGTTAAAGACTAAAAGACCATGTCTTGAACTTATCAATAGTATTACTATCATATGTTGAAATCTGTTTAATTCTATATTGTAGAACATGTCTAAGAACCCCTTAACCCTGATAATGGAGATTAATAGATTCAATGGCACGAACTACAACAACTAGCTGCAAAATCTAACGATTGTTAGAGGTTTCAAGAACCAGGCTATGTCTTGGACAAGCCGCTCGCGGTGCCTTTATTAGAAGGGTTTTCGCCCGAAGAAAGTCTGACGTTCGAGAAGTAGCATGAGGACAACAACAAGGTCGTAGTATCATATTAGCTTTAATGACCAATGACATCCAAAAGCAATATGATAGGCTGGAAAACGTTCCCTCAATAATGCTTCACATGATCGAAGTTTGTACTATTCTTGATAGGAATATTAGATATACTGGTACAAAAATATTTTTTAGGAAAAAGATGACTGAGAGATCATATCCTAAAAAATGACTAAAAGATCTTCTATGCAAAGTCATGCGATCAAGATGCTATCCCTCGTGCAGAAGACCTCAAAGCTGGGCTTCATAATGAGACATACATCGATGTGATCCTCCAATCACTTCCTCCCTCCTATGACCCGTTTATCATAAACTACAACATGAATTGACTTAAAAAGTCTATTCATGAGTTAATTAATATGCTGGTCTAATACGAGGCAATGACATACAAGTCTGCACCTATGTTACTAATAGGAGAGGCTTCAACGTCCAAGGCGAAAGGCAAGAGGGCCGGGAGCAAGAAGAGGAAGAAGGAAAAGGAAAAATTATCACAGCCACTACTAGCGCTCCAAGCACCCCTGTTGCTCCAGTGGGAAAGAGCAAAGGGAAAAGGGAAGAATGACGGTTCAGAGCGGTCGAGGGCAAATGATGTTTGCATTCATTGCTGTGAAAAGGGGCATTGGAAGAGGGAATACTCACAACTTCTCTCCAACCCAGGTACGTTTGTATTTAAGTAAATATGATAAGTAATTCTTCTTCTTGGGTATTGCAAACTGCTATAGAGCTCACATTTGCAATGATTTGCAGGTATTGGAAAGAAGCAGAAGGCTAAGTAAAGACAAGATGATCCAAGGCTCGGTGATGTCAAGGTCGTTGCTATGGAATCAGTGGGATCTCTCATCTTAGGTATTAGTGATCATATTCGGATAGTATTAAAGAACTATTAATATGTACCAATCATGATCAAAATATTATTTCCATTCCTTATTGAGACAATGATGGTTATGCATTTAAGATTAATAAAAATAGTTTTTATTTGATGATTGATAATAACCTTCATCTACTTGGTACATTAACGAATGGTTTTTATATTTTCCAACAGTCAAATTGGATTATAACTGCCCAACAAACAAAAATTAGATAATTATGAAAATGCATAAATCATGAATCAAGGAGTTGGTATCTCCATAGAAAGGATGAGAAAGTTGGTAGAATCAAGGAGTCTAGAGGTAGATGACTTGGGTAAACTATCAACTTGCGAGTCCTGTCTAAAAGGGAAAATGATCAAGAAACTTTTTGTTTGTCACGCTTGTCACTGGTCTATTGGACTTAATCAACACAGACGTCTGTGGACCACTAAATACTCTAGCTAAAAGAGGATATTCATACTTCATAACCTTTATCAAAAATAACTCATGGTATGGTTATGTTAATCTCATGAGGTACAAGTTTAAAGCATTTGGAATATTTAAGGAATTCAAACTTGAAGTAGAAATCAAACTAGCCATAAGATCAAAGGCTTTCAGTCAGATCGAGATGGGGAATATTTAAGTGGTGAGTTCCTGGATTACTTAACAAAGAAAAGAATTCTCTCTCAATGGACTCCTCGTAGAATGCCACAACTTAACGGCGTGACCAAATGGAGAAATCGAACCATGTTGGACATGGTTCAATCCATGAAGTGGTTTACTGAATTGCCCCTGTCCTTTTGGGGATACGCTCTTAAGACAGCGGCCAAGTTCCTCACAATGGCGCCGTCCAAAGCTGTACTCCTAACGCTATATATGATATGGCATGGTCATGGTAAGAAAATATATTAAAACATAAGGTGAAACAGAAAACGACAAGTTTTAATGAGCATGATTTCTACTGCTTCAACAAGGAGTTCCACATGAATTTATTTTAAAATATTTATCAAATAAATAAAGTTGGATTTCTTGTTGAACCCTAATTACGAAAAAAAAATTCTTAATATATTCAAATTTAAATATTTATTTTTTGAAACTTTGATAGGAAAGAAAACTAATTTAAAACAAATTGGAGAAACGAAAAGATAAATAATTAAATATGTACCTGAGGCTCCATTAAACTTGCCCACAGCGCGCAAGAGATGGGATCCGACGATAGCACACCGGAATCTTCACAAGATGAATTTGAATTTAGGTTGGATGAAATAATCCGGCCAAAATCTTTAGTGTATGTTCTTGAAGAATTCTGTTGGAAAATTATACACGATGGCGAATTAACAAATCGATTTAGAAAAAGGAATTAAAGAAGGAAAAAGAAAGAATCAAATGCTTGAGAAAATGAATAATGGAGTTTCCTACATAGAAATCATCTTAGATTTCTGGAGTTTTCTGCCATTTCTTGGATACCGAAGGAATCAAATATAACTTTCCTACAGCTAATGAGCATAGTACTTTATGGACTTGAACAGTGATTTGCAGTGAGTGTGTTGAGGGAGAAAAGCCGTGAGCAAATGTGAAGTATGTGTGGTTGAGCGAGAGAGTGCGAGTAAATGTTGCATGTGTGCGTGTGAGTGTTTCAAATAACAAAGCTCGATTGGGGGTAGCAGAAGCCTTGGAATTGACGTTCTGTCTTTTTCTCGTAATATTTTCCTACTAATTTTTTCTTTTTAGGTTTGTCTTTATTTAATATTATTGTAATAATTAGACAAGAATCATTTTTTGGAACAAAAATATATATTCATGGTATCTATGAATGCAATACAATAAATTATATTCTACATCAGATTCCTCCAGAAATGGCCAAAAAAAAGGAGAGACAACATCTACAAAAATTAATAAGAGAGTTCATCAATCTGTACATATTGTTGTATTGTAATAAACCATTTATCTTTACAAAATTCTTTATATACAACTCATGTTTTTAGTAAGATTGAAAAACCTAAAGTAGTGATGAAGTTAAAATCGATACTCAAAAATGAAAAATTAATCATGTATACCTTTCTTTATATACAACTCAAGTTTTTAGTAAGATTGAAATCCGACAATATTTTTATCTAAGGATCTTTTGAAATTCGGTTTGAAAGGATGAAAATTTTGAAAGAAATATATGTGGTAGGTGTGTCTGAATCTGAAAATAATTAATGGTTTGGTATATAAAAGATAGGTATAAATTAATGTCACGTACCTAATTTATAATTTTAGTGATTATTACACTTTGAGGATTGGATTTCATTCATGAACTTGATTCAAGAAATTTAATTGTAATTATATTGAAGTTATTTACACCAATGTATTTGGTTCTTTGCCACCATAAAACATATCATTCCAAATATTTTGAAAAGAAAAATCAATCAACACTTTTGAATCCATTAATCGCAATATATATATATATATATATAAAAAGCTAAAACAATAACGAAGATTCAATTGTTACACTTTTTTTATTGGAACACACAAGAAAAAATTGGGCTAAAATATTTTTAGTCCCCTATGCTAATTAGTGGTATTTCAAAGGGAGTGAGTTTGTAATTTAAAAAGACTCAACTTTTAACTTTTATTTTATTGGACAAAGTTACTTTTGATCTTTTTACATTATGAGTTCATATATTTATTGATATTCAATTATATAATTGATTAGTTATTTTTAATAATATTCATTCATTTGTTGTAAAACTCTTTTACAAAATTTAATTTTTCAACTTTATAAATTTTCAAGTTTTTCATTTGCTCCATCCAATTTAAATTAACCGTTTATATAACTTTTTCGAAAAAAATGTTGAAAGCAATCACTATCATAAAAAAAAAAGTTTCAATGGTTTTGCCCATGGTTTAGATATTGTTCAAATTGCATGGTTTTGTCTTCCAACCTAAAGGTCTACTTTTATAAATATGGGTATTTGGTCTACTTTTATAGTAGTTTCTTGCGTTTAGTAATTTTTATTTAATGTATGCTTTAATTTAAAATTATTTATCTGTATATATCGATAATTTAATACACTATTTTCAATAAAAATAAATCACTTATATTTAGGTTTTCATGAATCACAAGTATTTAATAATTAATGAATGAATTTTAGAATATTGAATCATACTTTTAATATAGTAAAAAAAGATACCCCTTAAAATAACAAAAGAAAAAAAAAAGTGGAAGTAGATGTTCGAATTTTTCATTGGACAACCATATCAAAAGCTTTTGGAAAGGAAAAAGATGTTCGAATTTGAAATTTCCTTTTTAATTATAAATATTGGCAAAATAATAAGAAAAGAATAAAGAGAAAATCGATTGGCTATAAATCAATTATTGGGTTGTTTAAAGTGCAAGCAAAGATCTCCAGCTCTTGACCATTATGTTGGTAAGAAATGAATATAATTTAAAGTAGAACATTTTACACACCTTCTATTTTCTTTTCTATCTCAGTAATATTTCTTGTATGATTTCCACTTCCATCCCCAACTTGAATGTTGTGGAAGTTTTAATATGCGTCATGAACAAATGACATAATAGTTCATTCATTTTATATAATCTTCTATAGTTGAAAAGTTAAAAAATAAAACATATCTACATAAATTTTGGTCAAAGATAAAACGGATTTATGGATTTTGAGTTTACCTGTTCCAGCACTAGATCACTCCTTCGACAGCTATAGAGTATAAAAGTTGCAACCTCCTTTAATGAGTGGAAGTTTTGAGAGACTCTATCACGAATATAATACTATTGCATGAAAATTTTGAGAGACTCTATCATGAAAATTAAGATAAGGATTACTTCAGTACTCGAAATCAGTAAATCATAATAGTAAATGGATTTCTTATCTTAATTTGATTTGGATATATAAACCTAGCTTGCATTACGTGGAGTATTTGGTTCAAATATGTATAGATATAAATTCAAATTGATAAGTGGACATACCTTATGCATTTCCAGAATATAGTTGCGGCCTCATTGATGATGTTGGAAAACTCCAAAAGAGACCTTCCAAGTGCCTTGAACTACACACCTATCTCGACTTCTGTTTTTAATTGAATATCTATTGTTTGATTCAGGTTGATCCTGCACCAAAAAACAAGCACAAATATCTATTGTTTGATTCAGGTTGATCCTGCACCAAAAAACAAGCACACTAGAATAACAAGAGTATAAATCAAGCCACAAATGAAGTAAAAAGTCTAAGAATATTAGATTAAAGAGATAAACAAACTCCATTAACCAATCAGTCGGAAGTGGCTGTGTATGAAGGAAAGCTTATAAACTTCAACTGAAACTTTTAACAAAAGATTAAAGTGAGACATATTGCCTTATATTACAAAGTACATACTTTCACCACCAAATTTCAATGGATATTTAATTTTTTTGATGCATTCTTATGTTTTTTTATTACCGGAGCTTCTTAGAATACCAAAATTAATGAACAACTCCCTTTTCTCAAGTAGAATTAATGAGATCAAGTAACTACCAAAACATTGTTTTATAATTGAATGTACTTGTATATTTTTCAAAACATTCAAGCGAAAACCAATTTGGAAACAAGATCGCCAAAATTATGCAAAGTATGAAGCCTTATCATTTAGTTCAATGATAGTTACATGTCCACCATTATATGTGCATGTGAAAATTAAGTAAAATAAGTATAATATGCAAAATAAAAGGCATGAAAATATGTAGAAAATATGTTGTCTTAATACTTAGAATTTAAATAAAAGGCATGAAAATATGTAGAAAATATGTTGTCTTAATACTTAGAATTTACAGGACAACAATGCGTAAAGTTGAAAAGAATAGATGTGTTTTATGCTAGCCCTTCCCACATGGACTATGAATTAAAAAGATAAGCAACATATAAGCATTGGCGAAAGAACTCAATTGCATCCATTCGATATCCCTTTTCGGTTTGCTGTCATAATCAAATTCTAAAATGCACTCAAAGAACTCAATTGCATCCATTCGATATCCCTTTTCGGTTTGCTGTCATAATCAAATTCTAAAATGCACTCGGTGGGTTTGAGGCAATTCTAGGGCCCAACGGGCTTGTGGGCCCAGGGCATGACCAAATAGTATGAAAATCAATCACCAAGTTGAGTCGGAAGCTAAGTGCATGGGAGACAAAGTGGAATGCGCGTGGGGAGCCACCTCTTGAACATGCGGGACAAAATGCTACATACATGGGAATCACCTCTAGAATCTTGATACATAACGACCAATTATAGGATAAGTCACTCCACGTTGAGGATGTCACATTTTTATGAACGGTGATTGTAATATCACATTCCATATACATTAGAAACTAATAAGATAAGCAACATATAAGCATTGGG
>NW_011628064.1:83681-91673 GCF_000512975.1 Sesamum indicum | reverse complement strand
AATCCCTTTTCGGCATATTGCCATAACCGAATTTTAGGATGCACATGGTGAGTTTGGAGGCAATTCTTACATCCAAGGGGCTCACGGGCCCAGGGCGTGACATGTTCCATAGAAATCTTTGATCATTGTGTTTAACAAATTGGAAATGATGCTTTAAAAAATACGGAAAATATTTTGTAGAGGTCATAATACAACAAATACATGAAGAGAAGATGTTGAAACTTTTCATTATTCATTTGACCATAAGAGGTTGCAAACACTATTTTTACCTCATGAAGTTTATAATTCTAAAGCCAGCCAAATCTGTAATTCAAATATGTAACTTATTTTCATTGTGAGAGTCATTTCTGTAATCTCAAGGGCAATTGAAATATAAATCACCAGGAGAAGAATCATTATAGAGGAAAAAATCTTAATTTTCTTGATATCTCTTAGATTGTGCATGCAAATTGGTGATACTGTTGGAAGATCTGTGAAGATTTTTGTGAGTAAAGATTCTAAAGACTCTAATATTTTATTGTATTTATAGGGTAATAGTAACAAGCTTCATTTACTGAGAAGTGATTGAACACTCAACATTAATTATTAGTGCCTAGGCCACTTCTATCTAGGCAGGGGATTAGGCAAGATCGGTTCCCATTTATTGATGATCCGAAAAAAGATATCAAAACTTTTGAGTGGATAGATCTTTTGAGTGGCATGGATATCTCACTCCCATGAAATATGTTATTTATTTTACTGTGACACGCTTCATTTGTTAGGAGGTCCACCACATTATCCCTTTATCTGAAAGTGTACACAAAATTACATTTCAAACTTCTTTTCATAGCATGAATTTAAGCCAAAATATGCTGCAACCACTAGTTGCCTCTATGTTGTGACTTTGTTAGTAAAGAAATATTTTTAGCATCAATTTCTATCTAGATTCTTTTGAAAGCATATTCTTCGACCAATTTAAAACATTAATAAAATGATCATTTGATAATGTAAATACTCAAAACTACAAATACTACACCTCCTTGGTTATTATCACAACTTTGCATGCTCCCACCTCTTAGGATTTTCTTTAAGCAGCACTATGGCAGGAAGTTCGTATGGGTCTAGATTCTTTTGAAAGCATATTCTTCGACCAATTTAAAACATTAATAAAATGATCATTTGATAATGTAAATACTCAAAACTACAAATACTACATCTCCTTGGTTATTATGCACAACTTTGCATGCTCCCACCTCTTAGGAATTTCTTAAGCAGCACTATGGCAGGAAGTTCGTATGGGAAGTGAATCCATGTGTCATCAACATTTGAATCACTTATCCTTTGTTGTCTTTTAAATACACTTGCTTTGGCAACAACTATAACTGGTGATACACCCTCAAGATGATCGTTCAAGCTCAAAAACAATGACCGAGGTGTTTGGATTGTTTCATGTCGTCCCAGCAAATCATAGAACAAACTACGATATAAGGATATGTATATGTCCTCAGTCAAGGAGGCTGTTGTCAGCTTCTGTTAATGATGAACTATCATTATCGCCAAATCCGCTATTAGAAGCTACAACTGGAAAAAACTAGCAAGGAATTCCAACACCTTCGCACTTTAAAACTTCGAAAGAACATATGTTCAATGGTCTTAATATGGGAACAACACTAGCAATTAAATGCCACTGCTATCGTTTGTTGACCTGCAATCACTCATTTAGCAATTGCCATGAAAATGTTGATATTGAAGGTATAATAGTAGGCTGTTGGAAACTATAATAAATATTGAAGAACCGTTGCATCACAAACTAAATGCAAAGTGACATTAATCAAAAGATCCCTATCATATGAGGGCCGCTAAAGCACTTGTCTGTAGAATTCTCATTTAGCATTACCGCGACATAAAATGTTTGTTTTAGGAAAGAGTTTACATGGGTTACCAGTATGTCATTTTTGTATTTATATCATCATCTCACCAATGGTTATAATTATTAGAATTGATATAGATGACATCACCCTGATTCAAAAACCACTGTACTGCATAGCCCTATGCAAAATCTGCCTGTATTTGGTATATCATGGAACCCACCACCATCAATATGATTTTTTTTTGTGGTCATTTAATCGTCTTAGCTTCCCCACAACCACTTTTGTAGTATGTTTACCACCCTATGTGCATGCCCAAATAGAGTTGTTTCAATATTGTCACTCTCTAAGTTGGCCACTTTAGATTTTGGTCACTAACACCTTCATCACAAATTGCATCATCACCATGCTACATGGATATAGCATTGTACTTGACGCATAATGACATGTTGCACCACCATTTGTATCTGCAGGTAGTGATCGATGCATTGCCGCCTTTCTTACCCGATATATTTCATTCCAAATCCACATGAAAACAGCGGTCCTCTACCTAGTATTACAAATGACTCTTTCAACTTGCAACAACTCTAATCTTGGTCATGGGTTATTTCTTTATTGACAGACTTCAGTGCTAACTAAACCTTCGTAAAAGTTTGAATTTCTCTTCAACTTGTTATGAAGTGATTAAAAATTAAGCATACTAAGAAGCTACTTTATCTCATGCTTAGTGTAAAGTACTAGCTTATCTACATGAGCAAATTTGAAAGGAAAATAAGTTACATTGATCAATTTTTTCGTTGTTGGATTATATTATTTGTATAGAGTAATTTGGATCTATATATCAACAAAACTGGTTACATTGAAAGGTTCAAAAATACAATTATAAGCAAGATATCTTGATTGGGAGTTATTAAAGAAAATATGCTTTGGATATGAAAAAAGTTGGCAAATTGAGAAAGATGTATAGAACACTAAATAGACAGATGGATCAGAGAGCCGAGACCAGAAATATTAAAAGTAACACTTACTGTCCTATGTATGAAAAACGACATACCAAGAGATCTAATTTTGTGACACCTTCTAAATCATTACATGGAAAACAAATGTTGTGAACTAAAAGGCTTATTATAAAAAAATAATATATGGAAGGTGATGAAGAGAGAATATATAATAGTTGCAATAATTAATACCTTTATGGGGCTTCCAAACCTGAAACAATGAGAATTTTTTTTATCAACAAATTATTGTAAATAAGAAAAACTGTAAATAATTATGGAAGATACCCTAGTTAATGTGTTCTCCTCTCCATTAATGTAATTAAAGATATTATACCGTGAGCCATGGTAGTTAGTACTCTAAGTTGAGGTCGCAATCTTTTCTTGTGGTTTAATTTTATTTTTCAATTTTAATTTTATTTATTTATTTACTATTCTTTTTCGTCCTTTCGTACTCTTTTCATTACCACAAAATATCTCGACATTGTGATATTCTATTTTTTCCACAATACCCTCAAACGTTTATATTTTCTCGAAAAGAAAGTTGGTCGAGTACATATCCAAATCTGGGATGTTCTCCCCAAGTTTTAAATTTAAATTATTTAATTAATCAAATATTCAGGTTTCGAGTCAAAGAGATGCAATAATCATTTGGTTTCTTAATCATATTATCATCATTCAACAATCAATTATAATTGATATTGATATATGAAATGTGCTCAACTATTTTTTACCTCTATTTTTTATCATTGTGCATAGAGAATTCATATTCGTGCTTCCCAAAAACAAAGAATTACTATTATTTTTGTTTTATTGCTTAACTATTCTATATTTTTTATACTTTTGAAACTCTAAAAATTTTACCTTTATTCTTCTACTTCTATATTAGTACAACAATTCACTAAAATTCATTGTTATTTTTTTAAATGTATTTTAAATCTTTTTTGATCTTTATGTGGTCTTAGCTACTTCTTTTTGTAGTTTTGATTGTTTGGTTTAATTTATAATTTATTTATTTAAAATAAAATCATAAGTTATTTGAGTTTGTTAAAAAAGTATCTCATCTTCATTCAAAAACAAAAAAAAAACAGGCACAATCAGGTGTGGTTTGAGCCTAGGCCAGGTCATCACCACTGCTTTTGCACTTTCTCTTCATCCCCCATTTTGTGCTTAATTTAAGGTAAAATTAGTGAAATAAAAATTATTGTTTTCAAATATGAGTTTAGTCATTGCAGCTACTGGTCTTAGTAAGAAAATATATCAAAAAATAAGGAAAAAGAAAAGACAAGTTTTATTGAGCATAATTTCTATAGCCTTAAGAATGGGTTCCACAAAAATTTATTTTAAAACATTTATTAAATAAGTAAAGTTGAGTTTCTTGTTTAACCTTAATTATGGAAAAAAAATTCTTAATATATTAGAAAATTAAATATTTATTTTTTTAAACTTTGACAGGAAAGGAAATTAAATACAAACAAATTGGAGAAACAAAAAGAAAATTAATTAAATATGTATCTGAGGCTCCATTAATCTTGTCGGCAGAGCACAAGAGATGGGATCCGACGATAGCACATCACCGGAATCATCACAAGATGAATTTGAATTTGGGTTGGATGAAATAATCCGGCCAAAATCGTTAGTGTATATTCTTGAAGAATTCTGTTGGCAAATTATATGGAAATGATGAATTAACAAATCGATTCAGTAAAAAGAATTAAAGAAGGAAAAAGAAAGAATCAAATGATTGAGAAAAGGAATAATGTAGTTGCCTGCATAAAATTCATCTTACATTTCTGGAGTTTTCCGCCATTTTTGGCTACCAAAGGATTCAGATGTAACATTCCTAGGGCTCTTTAAGCGTAGTACTTTGTGGACTTGAACAGTGTTCTGTAGTGAGAGTGTTGAGGGAGAAAAGGTGTGAGCAAATGTGAAGTGTGAGTGGTTGACTGAGAGAGTGTGCGTAAATGTTGTCTGCGTATGTGTGAGTGTTTCAAAAAACAAGGCTCGACAGGAGGTAGCAGAAGCCTCGGAAGTTACATTCTGTCTTTTTCTGATAATATTTTCCTATTAATTTCTTCTTTTTTGGTTTGTCTTTATTTATTATTATGTAATAACTAGACAGGAAGCATTTTTTTAGAAAGAAATGTATATATTGATGCTATCTATGAATACAATACAATTAATTATTTTCTATATTAGATTCCTCCATAAAAGGCAAAAAAAAAAAAGAGATAATAATTATGAAAATTAATTAAAGAGTTCATCAATATGTACGTATTGTTATATTGTAATCAACTATTTGTCTTTACAAAATTCTTTATATACAACTCCAGTTTTTGAGTAAACCTGAAAAGTTAAGGTAGTGATGAATTTGACAGTACTTTTAACGAAGGATCTATTGAAATTCAGTTTCAAAGGATGGATATTTTGAAAGAAATTATATGTGGTAGTTGTGTTTTAATCTGAAAAATGTAATTAATGATTTGGTATATAAAGATAGGTATAGACTAATGTCACTTGATTCATAATTTTAGGGATTATTACACTTTGATGACTGGATTTCATTGATGAATTGAAGTCTAGTAATTTAAGTTTGATATTGAATTGCAATTATATTAAAGTTATACAGATATACTAATGTGTGTAAGAATTTTTTGCACCAATTTATTTGGTTCTTTGCCACCACAGAACATATTACTTTCAAATATTTTTAAAAGAAAAATCAATTGACACTTTTGAATCCATTAATCCCTATATATATATATATATATATATAATAGACACTTATAAAAACAAAAAGAATAACAAAGACTAGAGGGTTGGATGTTACAAAAAATAAAGCACCTTCTGGATTATCCAACGCTTTAAGATTGACCATCCTCTAGCAGCTTTTGGAACGTCTCCTGCAAAACAAGCAAAATTATTAACACTTTTAAGCAATAATTAATTTTTTTAAAAAAAATAATATTAATACTGTAGCTACTTACCTCCACATCCAACGCCCTCGGCCCGCTCCAGCCACCGTTCACTTTTTTCTTGCAGCACCTCTCCAATAATTCCTTTCGCTTGGGGGGTGATCGAGCTTTGCTTCCTATAGAAGAAAAAATATTTAGCATCTTATTTATAAAATAATGGTAAAGCATTTCAAATACTATTATTTACTTACCAACTTCCTCTTCTGCATGCCAATAGAGGAAGCCCCCCATAGATACACAATTGAGGACACCATGGATTTTGCCACCCGGTTCGCCTTTTATAAGGACTCCCGCTGGAAGTCAACTCTGGCCCAGTATGTCTAGAGCTAGAGTCAAACCTTGTTGGCCAATCAGAGTGGCCTGACCAGGCTGGACAGGGCGATGGAAAGTATTTTTCGGATTTACTTATCGGTCAACATGTGGAACATCCAGAACATGTACTCATCGTTACAGTCCCACCAGTAGGTCATCTATAGTAATAAAATTAAACAAAATGTCAGTAAATTTCATTAAATAATTAGATTATTATACAAAATCAAATTAATTTAAAATTGATTACCTTCATGCTCTCAAACCACAAATGCTGGTACTCTTCCAACACCTGCCTCAGACATGGCGACGGGTGAGAAAGTGTCCCCGTCACTATTGTGTTGATGCGCTCGTGAAATCGGCGGTCAGATCTAAAAGGACATGCTATATTAAACATTTTTAATATAAAATAATACTAAAATAAATTGATAAACAAATTTACGTTGCGCCACTGAGTCTGATGTATTGGGCACGCTGATGGTGGGGGTATTGATAATAGTGGTGGAGCAGCCGCTGGGGTGGCAGACTGGTGTATCGTTTCATCAGCTGCAGGTGCAGCTCTAGATGCTCCAGTATCATCTGGAGTCTGCGGGGTGGGGGACGGTGTGGTCGTGTCAGGTGGTGTGAGTGGTCGAAGAACTGCTTTCCCAACTTGGGAAGCATCCGACAACACTGGTAGAAGTGGCGGGCCAGGACCATGACCTCTTCCTTGACCACGTGGTATACGAGGCGTACCACTAAACATGATAAAAAAAATTATTGAGAAGTATTAGTCTAAATTTTGCGATTATTCACATTAATATGTAAATAAAAATGAATATACTAATTCTTACACATCGAAAAAATTATCATGAAGTTATGATTATTGTACTCATTAATTATTTAAAATGTATAATTTTATTGTGCACATATACAAACGGGCCAAGTATTGCTTTAAGTTTATTTAGCTTATCACATGAACTTTTTATTGTAGTATTCGTTATATTTATCCATTTTAATCTATCAGCATTATCTTTTGCTGATAGATGAAGATGGATAAACGTAACAAGTTCTACTGGCAAAATTCAATTGATGGGCTAAACAAGATTAAAGGCATGTGTGATCTGTTTGTACGTTGTTACCAAAGAAATATACATTTTTGAATAATTATTAATTATTGGAAATATTGTTCTCAATTTGTTTTCTATTTCTAATGATTATGTAATTGTACTTTAATTTGAAATATAACCTTAATATTGTTATTGTTGACATTATTTTGTAAATAATATTATTATTGGGATTATTGGTCTAATTTTGTGATTATTGACTTTATTATGTAAAAATGTTATTTTTGGGAATATTTTATAATTTTTTGATAATTGACATTGTTAAGAAAATAATGTTATTACTGGGAATATTAGCTTATCTTTTGTGATTGTTGACATTATTATGTAAAAATGTTATTATTATTAGGAATATTGGTGTAATTTTTGTGATTATGTACATTACTATTTAAAAAGATTATTACTGGAAATATTGATCTAATGTTTTTATTATTTACATTATTATTTAAATAATGTTATTATTGGGAATTACTATTGCTCTAATTTTTGTGATTGTTTATATTATGATGTAAAAATTATTTTATTGGAAATATTAGTCCAATATTTTTTATTATTTACATTATTATTTAAATAACTTTACTATTGGGATTATATATTGGTCCAATAAATTTGGTTATTTACATTATGATGTAAAAAATTAGCCTATTTATAAAATAAATTGCACATGTATACCATAAATATGGCAAAAAATTTAAGCAATATAATATAATACACATAAGAATTGCATAAAGGGAAAAATAGGCCTCATTTGACTTGAATTTTC
>NW_011628064.1:80270-83473 GCF_000512975.1 Sesamum indicum | reverse complement strand
AATTACTAAATTACACAATAATTGCATAAATTACACAACTATACAATTAGTTTTGAAAAATTACACAAAATTTCTATAATTGCAGAAATTACATAAAATAAATTTCTATAATTGCAGAAATTCTTGTACAACTAAATATTTCTATATTTGCAAAACTTACATAAAATAACTTTTTTACAGAATTGTTTTAAAAATAAAAAAAATTGACAGAGAATTTTTAAAAATCACCATAAATTAAGAGAAAATTATTAAAAGAACAAAAAATATAAAAAAATTTGGAGAATTACATAAAATTTACAAAAAAAATTTAAGATTTTAAAAAATTTATAGAAAATTATCAAAATTACCAATAATTATGAATTATTTTATAATTTCATAAATGTATAATTGTTTTTAAAAATTACATCAAAATTAAGTAATTATTTTTAAATTGCCGAAAGTTTTTAAAATGTTTTATTTTACACCAAAAAATTAAGAAAAAAAAATATAGGATAAATTGTCCCAAACATATTAATGATTAGAAGAAGTAGACTATAAACTAATTATGGTCATTGAAAACATATAATGCTACGAATTAAATTGATATATGTTCAAAAGATCAAATATATTTGTATATATAAGATTGCTAGTCTTACATAAATGTAAATAGCATCTTATACTGTTGTATTGGATCGTCTAATCAGACCGTTAATATTTTTATCAAACCGTTGGATAGTATTAAATCGATAAAATACTACATTCTATGAAGTTTTTGACATTTTTGTTATACGGAAGATATCGTATCTGATACACAATCAATGACGTTGAAAAAATGATGGAACTGACCATCAGACAATTTGATTTTAGATCAGACCACTAGATATGTTCACATATGAAAAGTATTGTTATTAGTTTAAATTTGGTGTTAATAAGGGTCCCAGATATTGAGACATTGTAGTCGGGAAGTGAACGAGCAATCTATGGGCATATTTAGGGACGGTTTTTGGAACACATTTAGAAACATTTTTTTTAATAATTTCAGAAAAAGATATTTTATACATTTACGAACCGTTTTATTTACATTTCATATTTCACAATGGTCAAATATTAAATAACCGTTCCTAGGTTTCATTTTTCCTCCAGTTTTCTTTTGGTGTGAAACTTAATTTGTTGGAATTTATTTTGGAACGGTCAAATTAATTTAATAGTTCCTATATTTTAATTTTTTCTCCTTTTTATTTAGGACATTGTAATATATTAAACGGTTTATTTTATTAATGTCGGTTCAAAGTTGGAAAGGGCTTTGGGTCAACTTCCTAATTTATTGACTGTCCTAAATACAAAAAAAATGTGTTTTGTTTTTTTCTAAAAAAAATTAGTGGTATGGACAAATAGTTTGCAAATTGTACTTCTAAATTAGCTGGTAAACTATTTTCATAAATTATTATTGGTAATTTTTTAATTTATACAGAAAATGGTAAATGTCAATCGTAATTATTGTCTTCCTCAGTCTCGTAATCCTCTTCAAAGCTATCCTCGTCAGACTCGTCATCAAATTTAAAGTTCCTTGATCGGGCCAACATGAGTACGTACGACCGTACTGCCAGTGCGTTGCGAGCCCATCCGTGCACAAACCTAGTCTAACATTACGGAGCTCTACTGCAAAATGAGGATATGTCCGATTAAAATGCCTCAATGCATCTGAATTAGACGGATGGCACATGGATCCCTCTTCCGTTTGATTGTTGGCATGCCTCGTTATTAGCTTGGCAATCGCTTCTGAAACATACAACCTTTGCAGGCGAGAGGGTAACCAACAGGTACCTAAGAATGCTATACGATGTCTTTTTGTGATTAGGATTTTGCTCCTTGGTTGACTTGTACGTCGCTTCTCTGCAGAACTTGTAGTAGTCCAAATCAATGTTGTCCTTCTTGTACAACATGCAACCATTTTTACACACATCAATCTTCTCAATAGGTAAACCCAAGTTTCTTAACAATTTCTTCGTACTATAGTAATCTTGGGGCAGAGTGTGGTTGCGGGTCACTATATGATTAGCCCATTGGGATATTTTGTCACATATATGCTGAGAAAATGGACAACAACCTTGATATTCAACAACTCGGCAACAACCTCAATGGAGATTGGGTGCAACCATTCCACATCGACTGCTCAACTGCATGCACTACATTGTCAAACTGATCTGCCAGTCCAGTCACATAATCGTACCATCTACAATAATATAAACTACACCCTATATTAGTAGGACACCATAATCGTACCATCTACAATAATATAAACTACACCCTATATTAGTAGGACACGACCTTGTACCTTTATTAGGCACACCATCCCGATTATACTTAGAAGACCAGACAGTCGGCCTGGAGGCATCAAAAACCATTCTCTGTGTCGAATCCATCTGCACCGCATCACCCGAAGGCGTGCCCTCCATAACATTAGAAATGGGAGTTTGCTCCTCCTACAATTGGGCCGCGGTGATGGCCTCAAAATACTCCTACACCCTCTCCTCGCAATGACATGTCCAATTATAATACTCTGGCATAAAACCTTTCATAAATAAGTAAAAATTTACCTCGTCCGTGGTTTTGAAAAACTTCATTACACCATCCCGATTATACTTAGAAGACCAGACAGTCGGCCTGGAGGCATCAAAAACCATTCTCTGTGTCGAATCCATCTGCACCGCATCACCCGAAGGCGTGCCCTCCATAACATTAGAAATGGGAGTTTGCTCCTCCTACAATTGGGCCGCGGTGATGGCCTCAAAATACTCCTACACCCTCTCCTCGCAATGACATGTCCAATTATAATACTCTGGCATAAAACCTTTCATAAATAAGTAAAAATTTACCTCGTCCGTGGTTTTGAAAAACTTCATTTTTGCACTTCCGAAAAGGACACTTAATTTTCTCACCATCCATACATGCATGTTGAGACTTGGGTCATTTTATAAATGTAGCAACACCATCCTCAACGGCGTAAGACCCGACCAATATGAAAGGTTCTTCTTATACATTCATCTACTCAACTGTCTTAACATTACGATGAGTCCTACACAAACACACACACACACACATATATATATATTATAACATTAAATTTAATTGATAAAATTATAACAAATATAATCAATTGACAAATAAAGGGTTAAAGTTGTTACCTGATCAAAATAACTTCAAATATCAATAAAAATTTGAGA
>NW_011628064.1:38922-80216 GCF_000512975.1 Sesamum indicum | reverse complement strand
TATAAATGTAGCAACACCATCCTCAACGGCGTAAGACCCGACCAATATGAAAGGTTCTTCTTATACATTCATCTACTCAACTGTCTTAACATTACGATGAGTCCTACACAAACACACACACACACACATATATATATATTATAACATTAAATTTAATTGATAAAATTATAACAAATATAATCAATTGACAAATAAAGGGTTAAAGTTGTTACCTGATCAAAATAACTTCAAATATCAATAAAAATTTGAGACAGGTTGACGAACAAGAGTAGAAAAATATTTGTGAGATAGTGGGAGATCAAAAAAATTTGAGAGAGATTGAGGAAATAGAGAGAAAATAAGAATCGAAGAAGATAGTGACATTAAATGGAAAGAGCACACATATTTGGCTGTTAAAAAATAGCCGTTGATTTAGATTTTGAAATGGTCCTTTCGACGAGTGTAGGAACATTTTTTTTGATCATTGAAATATAGCCATTGTATTTCATTTAGAACAGTCTCAGTAATACTAAATAAATAATACAAAAATATAGTTCCAATTCGCACCGAATTTTGGAATGATTGTTGAAACACATTACTTCTTAAATAAAACTAATAATTTTGAAAAGCTTTTCGCATAATTGATTAAGGGTGTTCAAAATCGTTCGAAATTGTACCTTATTTTCGAATATATTTTCTAACTGTCATCTTTTGGACATCCTTTGCCACACATATAGAAACGACCAACTTAAGGCCGTCCCTAATTCTTATATTATGTTCCAAATAGAGTTCCAACCATCTAGCGTTACTATTTTGTAATGGTATTTGGATCAGATTTTATAACTGTTTGTTCGGAACTCATGTTGGAATGGTATGCCTGTTCCAAAATTATAACAAAAAAGAAAGGTAGATCATGACATCATCTTTCAATATCCGTTCATTATGTGTTCCAAAGACCGTTCCAAGATGAAATGGGTTTAGGAACAGTTGCCCTGACCATGTCAAATCCCACCTTTTTTTATAGGGTGGTGATGTGCTTTAGCAAAATCCCATACATAAAAGTGGTTGGTGGAGCACAAGATCTAGGATCCGATCATAGCACAAGAACTAGGGTCCGCATGTTTTTTAGTTTTACAAGCTAGCTTAGGGTACTATCACTATAAAAAAAAGCAAAATTTGAAGCGAGTTTAGGAACGGTTTGCAGGACATCGAAGTTATTTGTGGTGATTTTTGAAACGGTTGGAAATTCATCCTTACAAATGGCGTTAGAAAATTTTAGGAACGGTTCTGGTAAGACCATTTCTATGTGAGATGGGAACTATAACACACTACGAAAACCATTTCTAATATTAAACTTGTCAAGAAAAATTTATTTTTTCAATTGGAACGCTTTTAGGAATTGTCAGTCGTATTTAAGAACACATATATAGAACCATTTTAGTAATGGTATTAGCAACGGTCATTCTGAGAACACGTACTTAAAATTGAAATAGCAATGGTATTAGGAACGGTCAACCACTATTTAGAAACACTTATTAGAAATGATTTTAGCAATGGTATTTGAAATAGTCAATGTAGTTTAAGAACAGGGATTTGGAACTATTTTAGTAATGGTATTTGGAACGATCATTTATTTTGATTTATAATATTTTTTTATCATTAATAAAACCGTTCCTAATTTTTTAATTCTATAATTTATTTATTATTTTATAATTTATTCATATATTTAATAAATTGAAATAAATAAATAAATTTATATATTTTAATATATAATAAATTAATTTAATAAATTTTTTATTAATTATATTTACGAATTTAATTAATTAACTAAAATTGAAATAATGAAATTTAATAAATATTATGAAACATGAATAATTAAGAAAAAATATTATATTAATATGAAAAATTATCTAATTTTAAAAAAATGAAAAAAAATTAAAATCAAATCTAGGCCCTCCTCTTCAGCGACATCAATATCGTCCTGGTTTGATGCTGGGGGGTCTGTTGAAGGCAATTCTGGAACGTCTCCTGCAAAACATACAAAACTATTAGTACTTTTAACCAAGAATTATTTTTTCTAAAACAAAGAATATCAATAATCTATTTACCGCCACCTCAGCCGCTCTTAGCCCACTCCAGCCGTCGTCCTCCTTTTTCGTGTAGCACTTTTCAAATAACTCTATCCGCTTGGGCGGCTGATCGAGCTCTGCCTCTCATAAAAGAAAAAAATAGTTAACATCTTATTTATCAACATTATTTTTCGTTGACAAATGAAGATGGATAAACCTAAATAGTTATGCTAACAAAATTCACTTGATGGGCTAAAACTTAAAGGCATGTGTGATCTGTTTGTACATGGTTACAAAGGAACTATATATTTTTAAATAACTATTAATTGCTAATTGTATTTTAATTTGAAATATTACCTCAATATTGTTATTGTTGATATTATTTTCAAAATAATATTATTATTGAAATTATTGATCTAATTTTATGATTATTGACATTATTATGTAAAAATATTATTATTAGGAATATTTTCTATTTTTGGATTATTGACATTGTTAAGTAAATAATGATATTATTGGGAATATTACCCTAATTTATGTTAATGTGATTATTATGTAAAAAATAATTAATGGAAATATTGGTCCATCTTTTTTATTATTTACATTTATTATGTAACTATGTTAGTATGGGGGAAATTCGTCAAAAAAAATTTATTAATGTGATTATTATGTAAAAATTTAATAATTGGAATAAATTCTCAATTTTTTTAATTATTTGTATTTATTATGTAAAAATGTAATATTGGTGAAATTGGTCAAATATTTTGTATAAATAAAGTATATATTGCATAAATAACAAAATGAAATAAACATAAATTGCATAAATTACTCAAAAAATTATACATAAATTGCATAAATTACACAATAAGTTACACATAAATTGCATAAATTACACAAATTGTAGAAATGACCAAAAATTAGAAAAAATAACAAAACAAATTCAAAATTAACAAAAGTTTTCTGTCAATTTTTTAAAAATAATTTTTTTTTAAAATAGTACGAAAAATTTACAGAAAAGTTTTAAAAATTACCAAAATATTTACAAAAAATTAGAAAAATTACAAAAACATTACAGAAAATTAGGAAAATTAAAAAAATAAAAAAAGATCAGAAAAATTTCAGAAAAAAACCGTAAATTAGTTTTTTTAAAAAAATTTAGAAAATTTTTTCAAAAAACAGAAATTTTATATAGTTAAATGGCCAAATTTTTTTTTCGAAAACTAGCCAAAATGTTTTAAAAAAATTGGTGTTTTATTTTATACGAAAGTGGGGGAAAAAAGGAAGAAAAGTGTGGCGAAAAAAAAGAAGAAAAATGGTGGGGGGGGTCCAAAAAAAGAAAAAGGAAACCCAACCATTTGATTCCACTTACTTCTGGACGGCGGCGAACGGCTGACGGTAGTGGAACTAAGTACCAGGTGAGGGAGAGAGTGAGGGAGGGTGAGTGAAGGAGGAAGAGGGAGGGCAAAATAAAAAAATCTTCTAAGTTTTGTATGTATACCGATTTTTGAGCGGGCTTGGAACCGACAATTTTTAAAAAACCATTCCAAGACCTCTCCTAGCAAAAAAAAATATCGTTTCTGTTGAAAATATTTAAAAAGTCGTTCCTATTGTTTAGACATTCCAGATAACCGTTCCCAAAAAAATAATGTCATTTGTTTCGAAATGACGTCATTTTTGTGTAATATTAATATGACCACTCCTAATGCTTACTAACAGTTCGTAATTGTGTCAAAAAATTATTTTTCCAGAAAATTCAGAAAAAAAAATAAAAGAAAAACTATCCTAGACATGTTAATGTCAGAAAAAAATAGACCATAAATTAATTAAGGCCATTGGAAACATATAATGCATTAAATTAAATTGAAATATGTTCGAAGATCAAGTGTATTTGTATATATAAGGCTGTTAGTCTTACATAAATACAAGTAACATCTTATACTGTTATATTGGATCGCCTAATTAGACCATTGGATATTATTAAATCGACAAATACTGCATTCGTTGAAGTTTTGGATTTTTTTGTTATACAGATACTGAGATATCGTATTTGATACACAATTAACAACGATAAAAATGACGCAATTGGCCATCAGACCATGTAATTTTAGTCAGACTGCTAGGTATGTTCACCTATGGAAAGTATAGGTATGCGTTTAAAATTGGGATTAATCAGGGTCACGGATTGCAATATCGTCATAACCGGGAAGTGAATTAGGAATCTGTGGACATATTTGGGAATTGATAGTTTATAAATTTAGGCATGATTTTATTTAAATTCTTTATATGAACGGTCAAATATTTGAAAATCATTCCTAAATTTGACTTTCCCACCACTTTTCATTTGGCGCGAAATTAAAATTTTTTAACTGATTTAGGAACGATCAAAATAAATTGGCCATTCCTAAATTTTTATTTTCCCTCCTATTTTATTTAGGGTATTGTAATGTATTTAGGAACGATTTTTGTAAAGTCCGTTCAAAGTTGGAATGACCTTTGGAACAGTTTGTTGGTTTCTGGACAGTTCGTAAATAGGAAAATTTATTTTTTGTTTTCAAAAATAATTTTATTTGTGTGAGAACATTATTTTTCAAATTATGTACAAACTCCACTCCAAAAACCATTCCAATTTGTAGTTGGTTTTGAAAAAGTTTTCCGAAACACAATACTTCTTAAGTAAACCTCATAATTTAGAACGATTTTTCGCTTAATTCATTAAGTATATACTAAAACCATTTCAAATTGTACCTTATTTTGGAATACGTTTTTTAACTATCATCTTCTGGACATTCATTGTCATACATATAGGAACGGTCACTGCAAGACCTTTCATAATTTTAATAATCTATTCCAAACGAGTTCCAAATATTAACTGTTACTATTTTTGAGCTGTCTTTGTAATGGATTTTGCAACGGTTAGTGAACGGTTTTGACATTCCAAAATTATTACCCAAAAAAAAGTGGATCATGACGTCATCTACCAATATCTGTTCCTCATGTGTTCCAAAGCCCATTCCAATATGGAATGGATTTTGGAACGAAAACCTTACCCGGCCAAATCCCGACTTTTTTTGTAGTGTATATAGGGCCTTTTCCAATTTCTTCCCATTTCTTACGGTCTTCTCATATTATATCTCATTAGATGAAAATATTATTTAATTTTTGTCCTCACATCTATTTGCATTCCAATAATGAATTTAGCTTGTAGCAATCTCACGTGCATTTTCATTTATATTTGTAGTAAGACTCTGGTAACAATTCATGGAGTCAGGAAGATGGATTGTTAACTGACGTATTATCTCCATAGGGTGAGAACTTGATGACTCCATCAAACACTTGTTGCGGTGATTTAGATATTCCAATAGATAGTAACAAATGAATCAACTTCTAAACGCCAAAGTGACATACAGGAATTTGATACTAGTAGGCACAATTTAGATAAGGGGCTAAAATAATTCGATTACGAATAAGTAACAATGCCTAGATTTGCCTGAAAATTGTGTACTTTAAGAGACATAGTTGAGTGTTCGTCCTCCGCTTTACACAGGGCAAACTTTACAGACTTCAACCTTATGCTTTACCCAATTGCTCAATGTGGATAATGCATTATCGCAAAATGCACAAAGTGTTCCACGAGACCCAATGCTCTCTTCTGTCACCGTTCTTGTCCCACCAGAAGTTAGACATCATGCCTTCAATCTCATGAATAGGTGATGAGGGAAATTTTAAGCATGGTATAGGATACATTAGGATAGATTGAATAATTGCCTTTAGGAGAATCTCCTTACCCGCTTGGGAGAGCACCTTCTTCTTCTAGCCTTGTACTCTTTGTCAAATCTTATCCTTAATTCTAGCACATTAATATTTCTTTCTTCAAGCGTCCACCCACCGCCGGTTACCCCAAGTGTTGACTTTCGCTACGGCCAAGTGGTGTTCATTGCATATGTTCCTACTAAACCCTGTGCTTGATTTTTTAAGATTAATAATCTACCCCGATGCTTGTGTGTATCGGTATAGTATGGTACCATGGAAAGATGATGATGTGGCCTTGCAAAAAACACAAGGGTATCTTCAACCAAGAATAGGTGAGATATTCGGGGTGCCACGGTTGTCATTCAAACACCCTGGATCAAACCCAGTGACTTAGCCGCTTTTAACATTCCACTGAGAACTTCTCCACAAAATAAGAATAGGTAAGGCGATAGAGGGTCTTCTTGTTCGATTCCCCTAGACAACTTTACTAGTCTAAAATTCTCACCATTAAGAACAAAAGAATAACTAACAGTACAAAACAAGCATCAAAAGGAGATGGACAAAAGAGTACTCAAACCCTAGTCTAATAAGATAGACTCCAAGAAGAGCCACTCAACCAGGTCTTAGACGTTGCTCATGTCAAGCTTCATTATTAAATAGCCTTTCTTTCCTCCTATCTCAGATTTCAAGAAGTAATTAGCATCATAAGTAAGAAAAATATTAACAGATATTAATCGACCTGGAATAAAGGCCAATTGTGATTATGAGATAATTAAAACAAAAAAGGTTTAATCTAGCTATGGTTTTTTATGCACTCTATAAATGAGATTGCAAAAGCTAATAGGTCGAAAATATTAAACTGAATCAATCTTATCACATTTTGGAATTAGAAGTATATGAGTAAGATTCAGCGAAGGATCAAACCATTGATTATGCAACAAGTTAAGAATGACAAAAGAGATATCTTTTTTTTATGATATGCTAAAATTTGTTACAAAAGATTTGGGGCATACCATTGGGTTTGGGTGATTTCAAAAGTGACATTTGTGAGATGGCTTCTACAATCTCCTTCTCTTTGTAGGGTTCTTTGAACGGCCATTTCATCTCCTTTGATACCGTACGTTCATCTGTGTTTACTACCTCGTTAATGATCGTTGGAGAGGGGTATGCCAAGGTGAATAATTCATCAAAAAATGGATAATGATGCTCACAATCTACTCTTTTTCTTGACACCACGTACACTCATCATTTTGCAGTTCATCAATCTTGTTCAGCTGATGCCTGTGAGATGCTTTCAAATGAAATAGCCTTGAGTCTCAATCATCCTCTTTTGACCAATCTTCTTTGCCTCTTTGTTTCTAGATGATCTCATCTTCCATAAAACATCTCTCAATTTCCTCTCGACATTTTTTCAGCATTTTCAATCAATGGTCAAGACTCCAGAAATTTAATCCTTTCTTCAAGCTCTTTAATCATCCATTTCAAGTGTCCAAATGAGCACTTGCTCTATTAGCCAGTTACATCCAACAGCTTTAGACTCGCTAAGTAGATGTTTAATGTTAAAAGAGGTACAAACAACCTTCCCACTATCAAAAATGATCTTCACAAACTCGTCTACCTTCAACCACATTGCCCCAAAGCACTACACCTTAGAGCAGTTGTCGTGAAAATTGCTGATTCAGAGTCATACTTATAATTAAAGGAGCATAGTCAGACAATTGAATCGGGATGACGTCTACTTTTGTATTTGATCAGGTAGACCACCTTGAGTTTGCACATGTACAATTCAAACGAGCCATGACATTGTTGGAATGAATGACAAAAAGCCAGTTAGATTGGTTGTTAATCATTCTCCAATCTTTATCGAATAATATTAGATTGATGAATACGGTAGGAGTTCATCAAGTTGGCAATGCGTTTTATTTTGTTTACCACTGATATTGAACGGGATTTTCAATATCACAACCAAATGTGCATAGATTGAAAGGTGAAACTCATGGAGTTGGGCTACGCATAGATTTGGCAGTTATGAAACCAACTCATGAGGGTCTCGGCCTGATGCGTTCCAAGTCGAGAACCTAGAAATAGGGCATCAAAGGTCCTATAGAGTCTTGCACTAAGTATCGTAGGAGACGTAGGTCTTCTTTGCTATTTTAGTGGATTAGTTTAGAAGGTAGTTGACTAACTGAACTGACTTGCAGGAATCGTCATATGGAAACTATTAAGGCCTGATCAGTATGATTGGGACTTTTTGGTTCTGATAGTATGAGATAGTCGTTGGACTTGAGTAATCATGCTAGTCACGTGCATATGAAGACTGTATCTTGGATATGGCGAGCGGTGAATGTGTCGTGAGACATGATCGTCATAAGCCTTATCCAGTGCATTATGAGTATGTAGTAAGGACGGTGGATTCCAATAGAGTATCTATCCCCTATCTGTATATGTCAGTGAGTTCTCCTATGCACACTAAGATAGTTTAGACTCTAAAAGTATTTAGCCAAAATGATAGATCGATTAGGCATAGTTTTCAAGATCAGGTCAGTAGAGTAAATGCGTCTGGAGTATTAAGCATTGTTGCTTAGTCAAGGATGGGAACCGACACCCAATTCGATGCTCAATTCTAAGACCGGGAGATGGTTGACAGTAGGATCATACTCGTACAGATTCGGAGCCTATATGTTCACGCTGATATTCACCTAGTTTCTAGTTCCATGGACCATTGTTACACGACCACTCATGGTAATGAGCTATTTCTAATTATGAGATAATTCAGAATAATCAATTAAATTAAATTTAATTAATTTTGTCGGTCGCACATGCCCAAGTCTAGCTGAGGGTGAACTTATAGAGTCACACCCTACCACTATAATGGGATGAAATTAATTTGGAATTAATTCTAGAGAGTCGGATTAATTTAATTGAATTAAATTAAATCTTGGAGAGAATGAATGATTGGATCATTTATTTAGACCAATTCATTTGATGGATGACTTTAGTTTAATTAATTGGATTAATTAGAATTTCAAGTTAGCTATTAAAATTAATTAGATTAATTTTACTAGGCTTGGTTTGATTTATGAATTGAATTTGTTAGTTAAAAGCGAGAAAACAGAAGGCTTGGATCCTTTAATTGGATCAAAGTATATTTTAATATTGGACTTATAAATTAAATTATGTTTGATTTAAAGTCCATTAGACGTGGGCTTGATTTAGTTTTAATTAATCAAGCTCGGTGCATTGAAATGCAACCCCAAGTCCTTTGTTAGACCATGGCTAGGTTAAAGAGTCAAAACTCCTCCTTGGGTGTGGTGTGGCATAGAGGTGTTACATGGTTGAAGAAATCTTTCTAGGTTAAAGCTCCTCGGTATCTTGTGACGAGGTCACATATAAAGTTTCTAAAATACTCACAGCCGACCAGCAGCTGCAGCAAAAACATATCCATAAAATTTTACTCCTATTTTCTTTCCAAAAACCCTCTTAAGATCTTAGAGATCCAAAGAGGAATAAAGGGTCAAATGTTAAACAATAACATTGTTGATTCTTTGCACATTTGTTTAGTTTTTGCTAGTACAAAATCTCCACATCCTTTAGTGGTCATGTGCTAATCTTTGGAGGGTCTCTAAATCGAGATCTCACTGTGAACGATACAGAATGAGGAATCAACGCTTGTAGTCGAACATAATGTGGATTTTTGTCCCTCTTATTTATTTTTTCTCCGAATTATTGGCTTTCTTTGTTTTATTTTTACACCAAAGGTCGGGGAAAGATTAAGGGTACACCCATTGGTCAAGATTTAATTTTGCATTTAACTTTGGGCTTGAGAATTTTTCGTAAATTTTGGAATATATAAAATATAATTGATTTCTGGAAAAGTAGAAAAAAACCAAAAAGTTTCAAAAAAATAAAAAAAATGGCAGTAGATGTGCCGACAAGCGCACGGTCGGGCGCGCACTCCTGCGGGCATGTGTGCTAGGAAGAGCGCATGCATGTCCGCGCTGGCATGCGCGGGCGTGCACTGGAAACAGATCCACGAGCAGGGTGCGCGCATTGTTTGCTCATGTCTGCTTTATTGTTTTTCAAAATTTTTATTTTTTTTGAATTTTCTGCCTATTTTTCTGAAAAGTAAATTTTGGGAAATTTAATTTTTGGTTGAGATGTGGTATTTTCTAAAATTAAATTACTAAAATTAATTTGAATGGGTTCTCAAACAAGAATTAATTTTTTGTATCGGTTGCACTTATGTCCATAAATAAGTTGCATTATTTTTTGTTAATTTGATTAACATGGATGATCACAAAACCCATTGGATGGTTTATTTTCTGTTGGGTAGTGGTATGCATGCCACTTATTTTCTTATCTATCTGTTTTTAGCCTAATTATTTAAGGCATGTTTCTCCCTATTTATGTACTTTCCGCTGCTTCTGTTTGGGGTTTCTTTTTGGTCGTAATAAGTGTAGTAGGTTAGGGAGATTTAGTTTTATTGTCTGTAACAATTGAAAAAACTAGCTCAGACAATAGAGGCGTATGGAGGAGCCATGGGTTGGCACATAGAGAAGAGGTCCAAAGGATGGAGCCTACGAAGGAGATGAAGAAATAAAGTGACAATACAATGCCCATAGTATGTTAATGGGCCTACCCTAGACTGACCATAGATCTACTATGAGCTCAGTAGATCACATAGGCGGCTTTTGATTATCGAATAGTGGCGTGCTAGACTTTTATTTTTACGTTCCATGCATTTTAATTAATATTTTATAATATTTAGAATATTATGCATGAAAAATATTAAATGTGATGAGGTCTCAGTCATATAAATAACAAAAAACCCTCACTTGGTTGGACCAAGTTAAAATATTAGACCCAAAAATGGAAATAAACATCGAGAATTTTGCTTGTGGACCCAAGCCCACTAAGTAAAGGTTTTCCGAAAACCCATTTGAGAGTGATGTTTTTTATAGAAATAGTGGGAGGTTTAATAACTGAAGCCCAAATCCTTAACTTGAACATCATTTTATAATAATCTAGTAATTTTTGTATTTATTGTAGATGTCTATGAATCCACTTAACAGGATACTTGAGGATAATAAATTTGATGGAACAAACTATTCAAATTGGCTGAGAAATCTGAGGATAATACAAGATTTCAAGAACTAAACTTATGTTCTGGATAAGTCTATCTCGTACTTTGCCAAAAGGGTTCTTGCTATTAAAACATTTGACGCTCGAGAAATTTACTCAGTTGCATGAGGACAACTGGACAGTTCGCAGTATCGTACTGGGCATGATGAGTAGCAAGATCCAGAAACAGTATGAGAGGTACAAAGATGTATGGTCAATAATGCACCGCAAAATGAACATTATGCGATACCGTATGAAGGAATTCTTATGTGCTAGAATAGTTGACGGATTGTCCGTATGAGAGCATCGAGTGATGATACTATCCCTAGTAGAAATGCTAAAAGACATCCAGGCTGATTTCGAGAATGAACGTGGTCTTACAATCACTACAACCCTTTTTCGATCAATTTATTATCAACTAGAACATGAATGGGATTGAGAAAAACCTTCATGAGTTGATTAATATGTTGGTCCAGTACAAGGCAACGGTTGAAAAATCTGCCTAGTACTAGACTAGTGGGAGAGGCTTCGATCTCTAAAGCGAAGGGCAAGGGTGCCAAATGGGGGAGAGAAAGAGTGATGAGACTTCTTCTACTGCTTCTAGCACTTCAAGTGATCCTGTTACGCTGTTAGGCGGGGGTAAAGGAAAAAGGAAGATTGTTCGTCAGTCAAGTATACCAAATGATGTTTGCATTCATTTTTGAGAGAAGGGCCATTGGAAGAGGGAGTGTCCTGAGCACCTCTCCGATGAAGGTAAAATCTTTAGTTGAGTATTAACATAATCACCATTCTACTCATGGTATTGGATACCACTAAATTCATAATCTATGAATGGTTTGCATGTGATGATGAGGAATAGAAAAATTGAAAAAAGAAGGTCCTAAGGCTTAGCGATAAAGGGGCTATTATGTAATGACGAGGGACTTAGTTAGGCTTAATGGTGATCATGTTAATATAGTGTTTATGTAACCTAGCATGATCGAAATAGTGATTTCAATTATTGTTGGACAATTTTGACTACGTATATTGGTCGAGAAGTCTTTTCTGTAACATTAAATGAGAAATGTCTATTGGGTGAAATATAAAATTTATATTCATAATTGGATTATGCATAATCAAGAATGAAACTTATTGTTCTGGTTGGACAATCTCTTCTAGCTGAGGATGAGAAATATTGGTGGACTCAAAGAGCATTAGAAATTGGCGATTTGTATCCATTAGCTTTCAAAACCTTTTCTGAGAATGAGAAAGACCACAAAAGCTTTTTGTAGGTCAAAATGAGCTTATGAATTGGATCTAGTGTGATATTTGTTAGTCACCAAAGCACACAAATTCAGTATGGGGTTCACAAGTCTAATTCCATTTGATGGGTTCAAAGAATTAGCTCAAAGTGGTGAACTAAACTTATCACCTTTTGATTGGATCGAGAAGGTATGTATTTAGTGGGAGTTCTTGAATATCGAAAAATGAGAATATGATTCTCCACTCAATGAAAGTCTGCCTGAAAGGGCCACAGTTGAGCAGCCTTTGATAAGAAAAAAATTAAAAGACATAAAGAAGTAGAGAGAAAGATGCATATATCATCATTCTTCGTTAGCTTTTCTTGATTCTTTTTATTTCCAGTAAGGAACAATTAAACTTTACTGATTCATGATTGTAATGAAATTAATAATGCAGTGAAAATATAGACATTCTACTCTTTTCTTCTTTAACTGAAGATGTTAAAAGAAGGGCAAATTGAAATTAATTTGTTTATATTTTGATGTTCGATCATTGAGATTTTGAATAAATTAATTTATTGAATTTTTAACTAAAATTCGATTTGTTCAACTATTTTAAAAAATTATGAACTTCATATTTAAAAAAAAGGTACTATAAATACGTTATAATGTATGCATATTTTCTATATACGTATATGAAATGCACATAAATTGTTTGAAATTTTGAATTTATAAAGTTGGTACTCAATATTAATAAATAATGTTTAAGGATATGTTAGCATATAAGTAGTTAATACAGTTATATAATACGAAACTATATTTACCATAATCAATTTAAAATTCAGTAAATTAGTATTGTTGAATTGTAGATTTTTTTTGTAGTTCCTTTTAGTTAGATTGTTTTTAATGCAAAATGATCAAATTACTTCTTTTAATTAATAACTTTTTTTCATAAAAATTGTTCAAAAATTAATGACCCTTTGTTTATAAAATTAAAAGTACTACTAAATAAAACAAAACAAGCCGGAGAGATATAATTGTAATAATTTATCTTCAATGAAATCATCTTCTATTGTATATGTAATATGAAAGCATACATTTCTTCGTATTATCTCATAATGTTTAGGGTTAATTACATTTTGTCCAAACTATGACGATTTTTATATATTGGTATTTAATTTTTTGGTGTCAAGTTATCATTTCAACTTTACAAAATTTTACATTTAGTCATTTATAACTATTTTTCAACCAATTTTTTAATAAAAAAAACATCACATGAAGTGCACATGTGATGTTTAATGTAATATGATATTTTTCACATATGTACAATATGTGATGTTTTTTCGGGTAAAAAATCAAGAAAAAGACGATCATATATAGCAAATTGTAAATTTTTGCAAAGTTGAAATGGTAAGTTGATACAAAAAAAATTCAGTGAAAAAAGTAAAAACCGGCATAGTTTGGATGGAAAAATGTAGTTTGCCTAATGCTTATAACCTTTTGTATCCCCCATGATATTTTGTAATTATATTCTTTAATAGTATAGCTTGTAACAACAATTTTGGTCGTTTATAAATACCACTATGTAATTCATTTGTAAATATTTTTTTGGAAGAATTCTAAGAAAAGAGATTTGGAGAGAATATGTATTTATTGCTTTCTTATATACTATTAGGAGTAATAACCTAAGAAACTTAGTGTTTTTATAAGTTTCTAACATGATAACTACGCAAATTGTCACGATCTTATAGTATTTTAATTCTCCTTTTTGAGCAAAAATACTCCTAATCTTGTGAATTTATTGCTTATTTAGCTGAAAGTGATAATATGAGTGAAGATGGTGAAAATCAAGGCAAAAATGGATATTGAGGATATCAAAAAGGGAAAAGGAGATTTCAAGGCAATTATCAGGGTCGACTAAACGTGCCCACGCATAGTCATTTGGTCAACACGGATGAAGAAAGTAAAGGCGTGATTTTCGCAAGAGAAAAGAAGGAATGATGTGCACAAATTTGGAAAGGACTCCTTGAATATATTATTTATGATTTATTTACTTTTATAGAACTAATCATGTACTTATTCCCCCCTACGTCTAAATTCGTAGGAGACTTTTATTATAAATAGGGGGATCCCTTCATTTGTAACACAACTTAGAATTGAATAAAATACTTTATTTTGATTAGGTTACTTCACTGTCATACTCTCTCTTTTAGTTTTAATTTATTGCCGGAGTTAATGAAATTCCACTTCTTAGTGTGTTCTTCTATTAACATGTCCAACTAAATTCTTTATTTTCTGGTTAAGGTAATGGTGATTGCTTGATGCGTAACATGTTGTGAGATCTAATCTGTTGTTTTTACACTTGTTAAATGAATATTCATGCTATTCTCCGTGTTTTTATTACAAACGTCTGATTTATTAATAATTTGGCTCGTTGTTCATTATCAAGAAGGTTTGCTTAGCTAATTGCACTTTAAAAATTCGTGTAATTATTTGTTTAGTTCAATGTTTAGTAGCAACACAGCATGATTAATTATGTCAAAGTAGTTAGTTATGTTATGGGGAATGCATGATTTCGGTTAAATGAATTATTCTTGTAGGAATTTATTGATTATAATCAGGCCTTTCTAATTCTTAATGCTGTTAATAGATTAAATCTTGTAGAGGTTACCAGGGTTGTCTAATCATTAGGGATCTAGCCAACGGTCGTACCTTGGCTGATGAAAAGGTAAGGAAAGGTAAGGTTGTTAGGTCGTACCAACAACCATAACTGATTTATTTGTTTATACAAGTGTTATTTTTGCATCAATGATCAACTCATAAGATTCAAGCATGATCCTGACCTTAATCGAAAAAGCTTTATCTCATATTCTCACCAAGTAAATTTTAACTGTTTTCTAGTTTTTTCTGAGTTTGTTCTTATTCTTCTCTATCATCAAACATCTCCCCCCATTATTTTCTTTTTCTTAAAGAAATCAACCGATAACAAGTCCCTATGGCATCGACCCTACTCCTACTTTGACAAGTGTTGTAGAAATTATTTTTGGTGGCCTCGACATCCACCATAACACGTTATCAACACGACATTACGCTCAATCAAGGTAGAATGTTAAATTTTTCTATGTATAATATTGGGAAAATCATAATTGGGTACCATTAAAAGAGGTCAGCTTTGTTTTATGTATTATAAATTTTGCAAGTTCAGGTTTTGGAACCATTAAATAAAAAAATAAGCATTTTTTGTACCAACTTAATGGCAAAGCCCATGTGCCGTGCACATGGGCCTTAACAACCGTCATGTAGCACCCCCTTTGCAACAAGAGCTATATCTATGCTATTTGTCACACTTATAGTAATCCCTGTGTTTATATATATAAATGCACATAATAATTTAATCAATATGCACACGTAACCCCAACGTCATAACAAGCGTAATCAACCTACAACATCATATATGCACATCAAAGACCACAAGTAATTCATCACAGGTAATCTCCATTCTTACGTTCTCCCTATACAATCAAAATGTGATTTGTACTCTAACTGACAAAGAGGAGAAAATTGCATACTGGCCCGACCTGCCTGAGTATAACGCGTAGACCTAGCCTTCAATAGTTGGACACCTCAAAGTCTACTCATGAAAGAAAATGTCAGCAGTGGGATGAGTCTGCCACTCAATAAGTAAATAACCAGCTCTATCTATATATGGATATCAAACACAGTCCAAACAAGATAAGTAGGCAACATGCATGGAATACAATCAATTTAATTCCAACATAATCAGTTGTGATACATCACATAGCTATCTCACAATAAGATAATCAATTAAACTTCTTTTTTTCTAGTTTGCTTACTAGAAGGTGATATTGTGTTTTTTCCATCAACTCAATCTCATCGTTATATAAATTTAAGTAAATCCCTTTGACAGCCGGCTCATCAATCTTATTTCGCACACAGCTCTTTCATATCGCACATAACTCTTTTCATATCACATGTTTTTCATATCGCAGCATCGCTCTTTTTATATCATATTTTTGCCTTATAGGCTTTTCAACACATTAAGTATTCACACCACAATTATATTCAATTTCCACCACTCCTTCCTTTCCACATATCATCATTGCAACTAGTAACATAAAATAATATATCAACATATTCTCATTTTCAGACATCCACAACACATCAAACAACAAACATAATATTTCAACGTATTTCCTCATTCCACGTACACAATACCGTCAATCAAATTAAATCATCCATCACTCATATACTTTCAGATAAATTAATGTCAGCATAAACCACAAATTCATATAACAGTAAAACCACAAATAAAGGGGACATATATAGATACTACTAATTATTTACTTACCTCGACCTTATAACGCTTTCAAATAGGTAGTGGTTCGGTCTTTTCACTTTACTCCCGTATCCTATAATGAGTTATACCTCATACAGTTAATATATCGAGAATATCGTAATTTCTTTTAAATATAATATTATTTTATTCATACAATTTCTAATAATTCTTTAATATTCCATTTCTATCGACATACAAATCTTTGTTTTTCCTCTTTATTAACATATCATTTATTAAATAAATTTTCGGAATATTTCTATGGGTTCTCTATCAATTTCTCGCTATTATACACTTTAATTAAATAACAGTACGTAGAATTGCGTATTTGGTTAACAATTCCGATGAAATTGTATAAATTAGCTATAGTAATATTTAAGTCTAACAAATTTAATAATCTAATTAACCAACAATATCATTTTTATATCCAGATTGATATTTAATTCGACACTACTTTAAATAGTCAAACTCATAAAATATTCCGGTTAAATAGTACATCGCTCAATATAAATAAATATACTAAATGAACTAATTAAATAATATAATTATATAAATAAATAAAAATTAAAATTGCATTTTTGTACCTCAGTTTCTCTATTTTTTTTCCGCGGGGAGAATTGCAAATTCACAATTGAAATATGTGTGCACTGTGTATGTAAATTGTGTGATCAAAAAAAGAGAGAAGAGAGTGAGGCGGTTGGGGTGGTGGCCCACCAAGCCTACTCTCAACTCTCACTCTCTCATTCATATATATATATATATTGTATATTTATATATTATATTACTTACTTAATATATATATATATTATTTACATATAAATATATATAGTCTTATTATTATTTTATTTCTTTAATTAAACTTTTCTCAAAATACTAATTACGTTCTTCCTAATTTATTAATTAATATAATATGCTCTCAAATATTATAACGAGCTCCAATTTAACCGGTTCAAGTTTTATTACATTCCAATTATGGAACATAATTTATTTACTAATTAACTAAGTTTCATTAAAATTTACCCTTTAATCCCCCAATTATATATTATAATTTTTGGGGCGTCACAATTCTCCCCTCCTAATAAAAATTCCGTCCTTGAAATTTAACTAACTTACCGGCTCACGGAATAAATATGGGTATTTTTCTCTCATGTTCTCCTCAACTTCCCAGGTGGCTTCTCTTGGAGAGTGATGACTCCATTTGACCTTCACCATAGGTATTTCTTTATTTCTTAATTTAAATAGTCAAACTCATAAAATATTCCGGTTAAATAGTACATCGCTCAATATAAATAAATATACTAAATGAACTAATTAAATAATATAATTATATAAATAAATAAAAATTAAAATTGCATTTTTGTACCTCAGTTTCTCTATTTTTTTTCCGCGGGGAGAATTGCAAATTCACAATTGAAATATGTGTGCACTGTGTATGTAAATTGTGTGATCAAAAAAAGAGAGAAGAGAGTGAGGCGGTTGGGGTGGTGGCCCACCAAGCCTACTCTCAACTCTCACTCTCTCATTCATATATATATATATATATATTATATATATTTATATATTATATTACTTACTTAATATATATATATATTATTTACATATAAATATATATAATATTATTATTATTTTATTTTTTTAATTAATATAATATGCTCTCAAATATTATAACGAGCTCCAATTTAACCGGTTCAAGTTTTATTATATTCTAATTATGGAACATAATTTATTTACTAATTAACTAAGTTTCATTAAAATTTATCCATTAATCCCCCAATTATATATTATAATTTTTGGGGCGTCACAATTCTCCCCTCCTAATAAAAATTCCGTCCTCGAAATTTAACTAACTTACCGGCTCACGGAATAAATATGGGTATTTTTCTCTCATGTTCTCCTCAACTTCCTAGGTGGCTTCTCTTGGAGAGTGATGACTCCATTTGACCTTCATCATAGGTATTTCTTTATTTCTTAATTTCTTTATACTCCGATCTAGAATTTCTATTGGCTCTTCCACATATGTCAATCCTTCTGATATCTCCATCTCTGGCTCATGCAAAATATGACTAGGATCGGATCGGTATCGCCGTAGCATAGATACGTGAAACACGTTATGTATCTGCGATAATTCTGTCCGTAGTGCTAACCGATAGGCTAGTGGTCCAACTCGCTCCAAAATTTCTATGCCCAATATATCTAGGACTCAACTTTCCCTGTTTCCCAAATCTCAATATTCCTTTCCATGGTGAAACTTTTAGAAAACTTTTCCCCCAACCTCATATTCCATCTCTCTGCGATGCTTATCGACATAACTCTTATGCCGATCTTGTGCTGCCTTCAAACACTTTTTAACTATTTTTATCTTGTCCACTGTTTCTTGAACTACCTTCGGCTTTTCAAGCTGTCTCAATCCCTCAATATCCCAACAGATTGAACTTCTGCATTTCCTTCCATACAAAGCTTCATATGGAGTCGTACCAATACTGGAATGAAAACTATTATTATAAGCAAATTCCATCAGTGGTAGATGATCATCCCAGTTTCCTTTGAATTCAATTACGCAGGCTCTCATCATATCCTCTAATGTTTGAATCGTTCTTTCTGACTGTCCATCGGTCTTACAGTGAAACGATGTACTGAAATGCAATTTTGTACCTAGAGCCATTTGCAAGCTTCCACAAAAATGAGAAGTAAATCGAGGATCTCTATCAGAAACTATAGAGGTAGGAATTCCATGTAATCTCACAAATTCTGAAACATATAACTCGGCGAGCTTATCCAAAGAATCATTTTGACGGATTGGCAGGAAATGTGCAAATTTAGTCAATCTGTCAGCAATCATCAAAATAGCATCATGTCTTCTGAACGTATGTGGTAACCCAATGACAAAATCCATCGTAATCTTTTCCCACTTCCATTCAGGTATAGTCAAAGGATGAAGCTTACCAGCTGGTGCTTGGTGTTCTGCTTTTACTTGTTGACAACTTAAACATTTCGCTACAAACTCTGTCATATTTTTCTTCATTGTTGGCCACTAGTAATAGGGTCTCAAATCCCGATACATCTTGGTACTGCCAGGATGCATAGCATACGGTGCGTAGTGCGCCTAGTGCATAATTTGCATTCTCAACTCCTCTACGTTCGACATGCATATACGTTTTCCATTGAATATACCATCTTCTTGGATTATAAATTGATCGCTCTTCCCTTTTTGCACCTTAGCTTTCGTCCTCTGTAGATATGGATCTCTAACCTGTGCATCTTTAATTTTATCCTTGAGGGAGGGCTTCACTTGTATCATAGCCAGTAGAATATCACCACTAATGCTAAAGTGTACGTCCATAGCTCTGAGGGCAGTCAAATACTCCATGTTATAACAGATCATACCCGCAAGTTAATCCACTGTCCTTCTACTCAAAGCATCTGCTACAATGTTTGCCTTTCCGGGATGATAATCAATGGCGCAGTCATAATCCTTCAAAAGCTCCATCCACCTTCTTTGCCTCAAATTCAACTCTTTCTGTGTTGGGATATACTTCAGACTTTTATGATCTGTAAATATTCTAAACGTCTCCCTGTATGAGTAATGCCTCCAGATCTTCAATGCATGTACTATGGTTGCTAACTCCAGATCATGGGTAGGATAGTTCATCTCATGTGGCCTCAACTGCCTCGAAGCATAAGCTATAACTCTCCCATGCTGCATCAAAACACAACCAAGTCCTTGTCGTGAAGCGTCAGTAAATACCATATCCTCCATCTTTAGACGACAAAGCAAGGATATGTGCTGAGGTGAGTCTCTTCTTCAACTCCTCAAAAGTCTGAGTACATTTTTCATTCCAGTTAAATGGTGCGTTCTTCTTCAACAAGTCCGTCAGAGGTTTCGCGATTATAGAGAAATCCTTTACAAACCTTCTGTAGTAACTAGCTAATCCCAAAAAACTCCGGATCTCGAACACAGTTTTAGGTGGCTCCCATTCTAAAATAACCTTAACTTTTGCAGGATCAGGCTGTACCCCTTCTTTTGAAACAACATGCCCCAAAAAAGCAATCTCCTCCATCCAAAACTCACATTTACTGAAGTTACAGTACAATTGTTTCTCTCTCAAGATCTATAAAATTATCCATAAATGTTATTCATGTTCCTCGTGACTACTCGAATATATCAAAATATCATCAATAAACACAGTCATAAATTGATCGAGGAATGGTTGTAACGTCTTGTTCATCAGAGACATAAAAGCTGTAGGGACATTCGTCAATCCAAATGGCATAACGACAAATTCATAGTGGCCATACCTGGTCCTGAAAGCTGTCTTTAAGATCGACTCTTCCTCAATCCGTAGTTGCCAATATCCTGACCTCAAATCAATTTTAGAGAACACAGTGGCACCTTTTAGCTGATCAAGCAGATCGTCAATCCGTGGCAGAGGATATTTGTTCTTTATTGTGATTCGGTTTAGCTGTCTATAATCGACACATAATTGCATACTCCCATCCTTCTTCTTTACGAATTATACTGGTGCTCCCCATGGTGAAATACTAGGTCGGATGAACCCTTTATCCAATAGCTCTTCTAACTGCTTCTTTAATTCTTTTAGTTCTGACGGAGCCATTCTGTACGGTGCAATTGAAATAGGTGCCGCCCCAAGAATAGTGTCTATTCCAAAGTCTACTTCTCGATGAGGTGGTAGTCCAGGTAATTCATCAGGAAAAACATCAAGAAATTCCCTCACCACTGGAACGTTTAATACACCCGGACTAACTTTCATGGTATCATGCACACTGGCTAGATACGCCTCACACCCTTCTTTAATTAGATTAAAAGCGATAACAGCATAAATTAAGCAGTTAGGTATCACTTTTCTTTCCCCCACTATAACCATCTTCATCTGCCCATTGACTTCAACCAGATCTGCGTATAGAGTGACACCCTCCACTACAATTGGACAAGATCTCACCACCGTATTCACTAATACAAACCCACCAGCAGCCGTCATGTCCAAATGGTTCTATTTTAGCATGTACACGAGATGCAAAATCTTGTGATATAAATGAACAAGTAGATCCTGGATCAATCAACACATGTGCACTAGAATCGCAAATAGAAAAGGAACCAGTGATAACCTCGGGTGCCCTAGGAGCTTGTACTTTTGTGATTGCATACACCCTGGATTGTGATTGAGGTTGACTACTTTGTCTTGTAGATGTCGTGGAAATATTCCTGCTACCTCGACCACCTCTACCTCGTCCTTTGCTCGTACCTATTCATTATGAGTTCCCCCCCTACTAAATTCAGAAGTCTGAGGTCCTCTAGAGTTATCCCTCTATGTAGGATAGTCCCTAACAATATGTCCCGACTGACGACATTGATAACATACAATTGATCGGGCTCCCCAGCATTCACCAGTGTGTCTCCTACCGCATTTAGCACAAGAAGGAGTAGATCCTCCATTGAACGATCTGGCTGGACCTTGTCTCCCTCCAAATCCAATAGAAGTAGGGCTGCCTCTACTTGAAAACATTGAAGGGGACCTACTAGTCTGACCCACTCCTCGGCCTCTAAACCAACCTCTCTGCGAACCAGAACTCCTAAAGGAAACTGCACCACTTTGCCCTGGTGTAGGATTCAGGTTACCTGTCAATTTCTTTCTTTAGCTTCCACAGAACTCCTTTCAATGGATGTCTCTTGTGCTCTCAATATTGCTTCCAGCAGAGCACCATAACTTGGAGGTTTAATTGCTATTTTCTCCAGATTCTCGAGTCTCAACCCTCTTTCAAATCTGTCTCTCCTCAATTCATCGGTACTCACCTCTTCTAGAGCATATTTTGACAATCTAAAAAATTGCAACTCATACTCAGCAATTGATAAATCATTCTGCTTTAATTCAAGGAATTCAACTTTCTTATGATTTCTGTAGACCGCTGGAGTATATTTGTCAGCAAATTCTTTGAAAAAGTCATTCCACGTCAGAGTAACAGGTCGGTTCTTGCTCCCCGGAACTATTTCCCACCAGTCTAAGGCATCTTTCTCCAGTAACGTCACTGCGTACCTCAACTTTTGCTCAGAAGTACACTCAATTTTGTCCAACACCCTTTCCGTGTTTCTCAACCATTCCTCTGCTTCAGCAAGATCAGTTGTACCAGCAAATAGCTTCGCCCCCTGTCTCCTCACTATTTCATAATTTTTATCAATAACTGCATCAAGTGGTTGTGATTGTGGCGATGGAGCCATCCTTTGCATCATTTCTATAAACTGTTGCATAAAAGGATTTATTTCTGGTTGTGGAGCATTTCTATTTTGGGATTCTAACCCCTGATATTCTGATCCAGAATCATGACCATGCACAGACTCTAATGACTCAGTTAGGCCAGCAGCGTTTTCCCTTGACGCTTCTATCCTATATGAAATGCACACATGTGAGTAGATTCCTAATATATACATCTTACATATAAAATTACATTTCATCTATTATCCCTAGGAAATGTAATCCCTGCTCTGATACCACCTAATGTAGCACCCTCTTCGCTACAAAGGCTATATCTACGCTAAACGTTATACTTATAGTAATCCCTTTGTTTATATATATAAATGCACATAATAATTTAATCAATATGTACACGTAACCCCAATGTCATAACAGGCGCAATCAACCTACAACATCATATATGCACATCAAACACAAAAAGTAATTCATCACAGGTAATCTCCATGCTTACGTTTTCTCTATACCATCAAAATGTGACTTGTACTCTAACTGATAAAGAGGAGAAAACTGCATACTGGCCCTACCTGCCTGAGTATAACGCATAGACCTAGCCTTCAATAATCAGACACCTCAAAGTCTACTCCTAAAAGAAAATATCAGTAGATGGATGAGTCTGCCACTCAGTAAGTAAATAACCAGCTCTATCTCTATATGCATATCAAACATAGCCCAAACAAGATAACTAGGCAATATTCATGGAATACAGTCAATTTAATTCCAACATAATCAGCTGTGGTACATCACATAGCTATCTCACAATAAGATAATCAATTAAACTTTCTTTTTCCTAGTTTGCTTACCAGAAGGTGATATTGTGTTTTTCTCGTCAACTCAATCTCACCGTTATATAAATTTAAGTGAATCCCCTTGACAGCTGGCTCATCAATCTTATTTCGCAGATAGCTCTTTCATATCGCACATAGCTGTTTCATTTCGCACATAGCTCTTTTCATATCGCTGGATCGCTCTTTTCATATCATTTTTTCGCCTTATAGGCTTCTCAATACATCAAGGGGTATTCACACCACAATTATATTCAATTTCCACCACTCCCACCTTTCCACATATCATCATTCTTATAAGCAACTAGTAATGCTAAATAATATATCAACATATTCTCATTTTTAGACATCCACAACACATCAAACAACAAACATAATATTTCATCGTATATCCTCATTCCACGTACACAATACTGTCAATCAAATTAAATCATCCATCACTCATATACTTTCAGATAAATCAATGTCAGCATGAACCACAAATTCATATAACAGTAAAACCACAAATAAAGTGGACATATATAGATAATACTAATTGTTTACTTACCTCGACCTTACAACGTTTTTATCTATCCAATAGGTAGTGGTTCAGTCTTTTCACTTTACCCCCGTATCCTATAATGAGTTATACCACATACGGTTAATATATCGAAAATATTGTAATTTCTTTTAAATATAATACTATTATTACTCGTACAATTTCTAATAATTCTTTAATATTCCATTTCTATCGACATACAACCCTTTGTTTTTCCTCTTTAGTAACATACCATTCATTAAATATAATTTTCGGAATATTTCTATGAATTTTCTATCAATTTCTTGCTATTATACACTTTAATTAAATAACAATATGTAGAATTGCGTATTTGGTTAACAATTCTAATCAAATTATATAAATTAGCTATAGTAATATTTAAGTCTAACAAATTTAATAATCTGATTAATCAACGATATCATTTTTATATCCGATTTGATATTTAATTCGACACTAATTTAAATAGTCAAACTCATAAAATATTTCAGTTAAATAGTACATCGCTCAATATAAACAATATTTAATAAACGGACTAATTAAATAATATAATTATATAAATTAATTAAAAGTAAAATTGTATTTTCGTACCTCGGTTTCTCTATTTTTTTTTTCCGCAGGGAGAATTGCAAATTCACAATTGAAATATGTGTGTAATGTGTATGTAAATTGTGTATACAAAAGAAGAGAGAAGAGAGTGAGGCGGTGGGGGTGGTGGCCCACCAAGCCTACTCCCAACTCTCTCTCTCTCATTCGTATATATATATGTATATATATATTATATTACTTACTTAATATATATATATATTATTTTATTTATTTAATTAAACTTTTCTCAAAACACCAATTACTTCCTTCCTAATTTCTTAATTAATATAATTTGCTCTCAAATATTATAACGACCAATTTAACCCGTTGAAGTTTTATTATGTTTTATTTATGGAACATAATTTATTTACTAATTAACTAAGTTTCATAAAAATTTACCAATTATCCCCCAATTATATATTATAATTTTTGGGGGGTCACACGTCAATCCCATAATTTTGGCGGGAAAAGTCACGTGAGTCTGAGAAAAAAGAGGAAAAATTGGTCTTCCAACATTCCATAGTGTTTTGGTACCATTAAACCTAAAAATAAGCCTTTTTAGTCCCATAAAGTCATGTACGGCGCAAAATAAGTAATACAACACATTCCAAAATAAAAGAAAGAATCCATAAGCATGAAGCAAAATAGGTTATAAATATACAATTTGAATTAATTGAAACCCGGTTTAACAAAAGTTTGACAAAATCCACTTGACAAAATATATGCATTGCAATGCGCAATTTCTCGCTAATTGAAACCTGCTAATAAACTTCAACCTATATAAGTATTTAACCTATTTATAGATGTCTTTTCGTTATAAAACATTTTATAAAGTTTTATTACATGATATATACAATACTTGTTAATTTTCAGAATTTTTTGAAATTTGGGTGAATTTATAAAGTTCCTTGAATTATGCTATACGGTAGTGCCCTTCTCTGCAGAACCGTACTCTTTCTAAAATTATATGATAATTTTAAATAGTTCCATAACGATTTATTATTTTCTGTATTAACTAATATGAGTCTAAAATACCTTTATCAATTTATCAATTTATTTTCTGTATTTTCTAAATACTTAATCAATTTATTTAAAATTTTCAAAGCCATATACTAAATATATAGGTTGAAGTCTTCTGGCAGGTTTCAATTAGCAAAAAATTGTGCATTACAATGCATATATTTTGTCAAGTAGGTTTTGTCAAATTTTTGTCACTGCAGGTTTCAATTAGCTCAAATCGTGTATTTTTAACCAAAATATTTGCTTCATGTTTATGGATTCTATCTTTTATTTTGGAATGTGTTATATTACTTATTCTACGCCGCACATGACTTTATGGGACCAAACAGGCTTATTTTAGGTTTAATGGTACCAAAACACTATGGAATGTTGAAAGATCAATTTTTCCTCCTTTTTCTAAAACTCACGTAGCTTTTTAAACCAAAATTATGGGGTTGACGGCCGTTAAGGCCCATATGCACGGCACATGGGCTCTGCCGTTAAGTTGGTACCCAAATTGCTTATGTTTTGGTTTAATGTTACCAAAACTCGAACTTGCAAAATTTGTGGTATCAAAAACAAAACTGATATTTTTTAAAGTTACCAAATCACGATTTTGCCCTATAATATTTATTCTTTATTGATTTACCTCTACAATATCTTAGTTACTTTTATTCTTGATTATTTAACAATGACATATTAATAATCGTGTTTTGTACATTTTAATGTCTCTTGAAGTGAACATATATAAATAAAAAGTTCTATTATAATTGATATTGTCTCCAGAAGTAGGCGCACAATTCTTGATTTAATCCCTTGAAGTTTACATGATCTCCAGTAGTAGGTAAACTATTTTATACCAATTATTTTTGATAATATCCTTGAGACGATGATAAGTATAATATTTGATTTTCTCACCACCTGAAGTATTTTGAGTTAATGGCTTGATCAAGAAGCCTAAGGCTTCTTCATTTATTTAATTGATCCATAATAATTTCTATGATATCATAGTGTAGATATTGTGATAAAAATATGACTAACTTGAAGTTAATTTAATTAATTTACTTTACCTACATAGTTTTCTTTCATATGCATATGTAGTATTTTGTAGCATATTTATATGCAATAAAATTTAATTAGTGACAAAACAAATTGACATGAATACCAATTAATTGCCATTTGTAACAATTTAAGATTTAAGCCAAACTTAAATATATTTAATTTCATGTATGCATGTCATAATAATTCAGTTTAATTGCATTGTAACTTATATGTTCCTTATTGCTAGTAATACTTTTATGTCACTCTTTCTTTATATTCATGTGTAATACATTTCATTCTACTTTAACGTATATGTTGAATGTTATGCTAAAAGTGCATGTTAACTTGTTGTATTTTAATGGCCAATCTCACAAAATTGGATTTTAGTACTCTTGATTTTCTTGAAACAAACTATCTATTGTGGGTCCTTGATGCCGAATTGCATTTCGCAAGTAGCAAATTGGGGGAAACAATAAAATAAAATACTAATGCTTCCGAGGAAGACTGTGCTAAAGAGATAATTTTGCTTTGTCATCATCTCCATGAAGACTGAAGTCTCAATATTTAACCGTGAAAAGTCCTTGTTAACTCTAGAAGAGTTAAAAGGATCGATTTTAAGCATAAAAAAATATAATATTACCACGTGAGAGATATGGGTGGATTCAATTGCGATTGGAAGATTTCAAGTCAATTGCTGAATTAATTCTGAGATGTTTCAAATTGTATCAAAATTGAGATTACGTGGAGATGATGTGACAATGAACAAATGTTAGAAAAAATATTTTCTACTTTTGATGTATCTAATCTTGTACTCTAGCAGCATAAAGGAAACATGGGTTCAAAGCCTATTTAGAGTTGATTTCATGCCTACTTGTTGAGAAAGAAAATAATCAGCCTTTTGTTGAATAATAATCACACTTGACCGATTAGTTCCAAACTACTTCCTGAAAATTCAGCAGCATTTCTTGAAGTAAATGCTACTTCTTCATAAAAGGGGCATGGTCGATACCATTGCTCACCACGCAGCATTCTCATAGATGTGGTGTTAGTCATGGACGCCGTAGTTGTGATGGTGGTAATAGTCGTGGACATCATATAATGTAAGGATGAATTCCAACATTCAGAAGAACAATGGGAACAAGGCAAAGAATCAACAAGAGAAAACTATAAATGGAGAGCTTTGCCATAGATGTGGAATGTCTTGACATTGGTCCCGTACCTGTAGTACGGCACAACATTAAGTCAAGCTCCCTTCTGCCTTTGCACTCGAGCGCCAATCTCCGTCCGGCCCGAGGAAACCTTTGCACGCCACCGTTACCTTTTGGGAGGCCTATGCCTCATAGAAATTGTCTACCTGAGACTGTCCCTTAGCCCGTAGGCCTTGACACAAGGTTTGAATTCTAGCTCTTCCAGACTAGTATCTCACTGATGGCTCGGGCTCCCATGGAAGGAGGCCTTCTTCACCTTCCACCTAAGCTATACAGGAAAGGCCCAAACCCAATCCCACAGAACAGTCAAGCTTCATAGGGTAATCCGCATCTCAATAGGTAATCCGCATCTCAACAGATATGTGTATTTCATCGATCCTCTCTTCGAGAAGATATGAAAATGGTCTCCCTGAGCTTCCCTTAAAGTTTGGTGACATTCCTGAGGATTTCAACAAAGCTTGCTAATTATATATTATCTCATATGTTTTTAGAATGTTTCCATTAATAAGGTATTTTTACTTTAATCAATAGGGTATCTTTTTTAAATATTTTAATGTCTTCTATATTTTTCAAATGAAGTTTTTCCTTCCTTATTATATGTCGATTTCATTTATATAGAATGGATGAAGCCATGAATTCTCAATGACAAGGAGCATTGTCTTGTTGATGTGCCACTACACAAACGATTCTAAGAAACAAGAGTTTTTCTCAAACTTGTTAATGACAAGAAAAATAGTGAATACTATTTCAAAAGTTAGTAATCTTATTGAATGCTCCGTAACAAGGTTACACATTATATTCTAGTAAATCACAAAGTGTGGTAGAACACTTGGCTAAAGAAGCAAATCCTTGAAAGAGAAAGGAGCATGTCGTCTCAATTAATCACAACGCTAATGTGACCACAAGTAATGTCTGTAAGGATAAATTGTTGGATCGATTTATCCAAAGACTCTAAATGTAATGATCAAGATCTCGAGGATAGTTAAGAGATGTCTACTAATTATGCTCACAAAAGTTTAGGTTGGTATGGGAAAGAGGTATATTGCATTTGTTATCCCATAAATGGACCTATTTTTAGTTTTGCTCCCATATTGTAGATGATTTGCACTGCAGCCCATATATGCATTTGTTTTTCCAATTTCACGACATAAGAGGGGCAACCATTAAGTAGCTAACGGCTTTTGATTTTTCTGTTAAGTGGGTGTAAATTTGGAGGAAAAATGTAATGATTTATGAAAATTTGGTGGAAAAGGTTTATTTATTCTTCTTTCTCATATAAATAGCTATTTTGTTTTCTCCTCTCTTCCATTTAGTAGGAAAAAAGTTTTAAAACACAGCTGCAAATGGAGAAGCTCTTTGTCACTGTGGAAGGATTGCAAGTTTGAGAACCCTATGGACTGACGACAACACAGGGAGGAGATTTCTTTGGTGTTCAAAAATCAGAAGTTAGTGTGCTTTTTTTGTCACACATCATCGGTCCATAAGATTCTCAAACTTGGAATCCTACTATAGTGATAAAAAACTTCTCCACTTGTAGTCGTGTTTTACATGTTTTTCCTACAAAATGGAAGAGAGAAGAAAACAAATCAGCTATTTATATGAGGAAGAAGAAGAAATAAACTTTTTCCACCATATTTTCCTTTATTGGTACATTTTTCCTCCTAATTGGCACCCACCTAACAAAAAATGCATCCACCGTTGTCCCTTTTGTGCTTTGAAATTGGAAAAAACACTTATAAGATGCAACGCATGAATCATCTACAGTATGGGACTGAAATTGAAAACAGATCCACTTATGGGGCTAAAAATGCAATTTACCCTCGAATAGAAATTGAAATGATTGATATTTTTGTAGCCATTGAAATGATGGTTGAAAATGAAAATGATCCTTAAAGTATGGAGGAATGTTCACACTTAAATGATTGAAAAAAAAGTAGAAATAAGCGAGAAGTATTTGGACTTATAACTCCAGCACCAAAAGGTGTTCGAGCCAGTTGGCTATAAGTGGGTGTTTTCACTAAAGTTAAGTGAACGAAATGAAGTTGTAAGGTACAAAGCTAGACTTGTGTCCTAAGGCTTCACTCAAAAGACAATAATTAATTATATTAAAACATATTCACCTGTAGTGGATGCAACCACACTTAAAGTTTTTAATCAATTTATTAGTAATTGAACAATTACAAATGCAGCTCATGGATGTAGTAATTATATAACTGTGTGGGTCATTGAATGCAGATATCTACATGAAAATCCTAGAAGGATTGAAAATATCCGGAGCATTCAAGTCAAAGCCCTATCATATATACCAATTTGTATAAAAAAATATTAATTGGGTGTCAAAGTGATTTTAATGTTGAAACTCCAGTACCAATTTGTATTTAGGTATAAAAACCACATTAGTGACAGAACTCGTGTAAACAAATTTTACTCATTAAATATTAGACCCCTCCAAATATGAAAATGCATGCTAAACCTTTTTGACTCCTAAAATGCAAAAATATGAATTAGGATTGAAGATGATACTGCTACATATCAATACGTTGAGATCATATAAGTATGGTCGATACAAAAGTTAACGCTTTTCCCCATAGTACAAGAGAAAGGACAGATAATTAATTCCTATGATGTTATTAATCATTACAAAATTTAGTCAACTCCACTACAAGACATGATTCTTAGTCATGGCTAATTACCATATCCAAAAGTGAAAAATTATAGTAAATAATTAATAGCACAATTATACAACTACTATAAGCTTTTGTTTGAGTAAGCAAGGTCAAAATATTAGCCATATTAGGCCCAACATGCTTTCGAAATAGATTAAGACCCCATAAATTCATACCTTGCTCTGACCGCTTGGTTTCGGGGTATTTCAAGTTTTCAGTTTTACGGACTTCCTCCAACCACACTACCGCAGCAGATGGTTCGCAGACATTTGGCTCCTTCAGCAACCAACAACACAACCCTATTTCGTTTCCTACCTTAGAGCGTAAAAGGGACTCTAATCTAGGGACTTAATAGAATTTTGGACAAACAAATTGAACAAAAGACTTGTTTTTATTGAAGAAATATAGAGAATATTATATAGATATTATTCCTCCGCTGAAGGAAACAACTATTTAGCCTCTCATAATATAGAGGACGTGACTTGTTGGGGAAACCCCCATACATTGAAAGATTAAAATACTACAAAAGATTGAAAAGACTCAGAACTCTAATGCTTTGAAGAGTAGGAGAAGTTTTCTGATGATCTCCATCTGCTTCATTGCATCTTTATTTATAGCCGTCCGTGGACTTCAAACTCGGACTCCAAACTTATTTTTTGATGACGTCATTGCATTCGTCATCCCCTTATCTCTTTCGAATGACGTCACTACGTTCGCATTGCCTCGTCTTTTTCAGTTGTTGGTCATAATGGCGTCAGTCATGTGATTCCCAGCTCGCTTTCCTGCTTTGCTGACTGTTGGCTATCGTTTTCTGCCGACAGTCTTATACTCGATCTTTTACATTCTTTAATTTTTACTTCTTTTGTAAAAAGTTTTCTTTTTCCCTTGTCCTGGTTTGATTCGGGTTTATTTTGTGTGACCCAAATTTTTATCCAGAACAGGGCCTTCTCTTGTTTTCCACAGCAAGGGCATAAATGGTTATGCCATTGCCCAACATGCAATATATTGCACGTTTTCATCCTTGTAGCTTCAGTCGCTGGCAATTTATTCTCCCAAATTAACATTTTTTTCTTCTCAAATAAGCTCTCTACGAAATCAGTGCTTTTTCCTATCATGGAATTTAACAAAAACGATCCATTCACTTTGTTTAAAAAGATTTTAAATTAATAGTTAACTTTATCTATCTCAGTAAGACAGGCCCATAATCCCCAAGCTCTTTTGGTAGAGATGCTATCATCACTGATGGCTGATACTAGAGGAGCTTCTCTTGAGGCAGCTTTGATTTTATTGAAATCCACCATGTCGGGCCTCTACAACTTCATGAAATGAAATGTTGGATAAGACCCCTTTCATGCAGTTTCTAGAGCTACTGTTACGAATTTTATCTCCAGAACGTCGCCTCTCTTTAAGTGGTGGTTGTTTTGAGATGAATCAAAGACAACCCCCACTAATCCATTCCGAATGTTTTGAAACTTTCGGAAAACTTGGTGACATAGTATCAACTGAAGCAAGAGCTCCAAAATCATACCATTCTCGAACATCATCTCGTTTTGACCCTTCTAACATGAAGACCCTATTATATTTTCTGGATGTTTGCATAATGGTCTTGCCTGTGTTTACTCTTTTGCGAGAAATTAATTTTTCTCACATACGTTGATAGTCCTGCCAAGTAGAAGAAGATATCAATTTGTTAGTATTAACGTTAGAAGTGTCTGTCATTTGCCTAAGGCTAATTTCTCCCTTTTTTACCCCAGAGGTGCTGGGTTGACTTAAATCAATAGGAGTTTGCACCTACTATGACTCAATTGTTATCGTTTCACCAGAGTCTGGTGATGCCCTTGTGCAATCGGTACTTGAATCTGACACTACAGGCCTAGTGCTCTGTACTCTAAAGGCATGTTTAGGGTCAAGCTCCCTCAACTCGTGAGTCATCCCTGAAGGTGATGCCTTCCGAATTGGTTCTCATAAGTCGTTCCATAGCGATGTGGATGCTAATAAGGAAGTCATTATTGCGACCTAGACTGTGTCTAGATCAGCTTTTTAGATTGGTCCAGCGACTTGGGCATCCACCGCTAGTTGCCCGAACTTTCTGTCAAGCTCCTTGAGGTTTTCCCGTAGGTGCCTGAGCCTCAACATGATGGATTTTGCTTCAGATGCCTCCATCTCTTGCTAGAAAATCTGCAAGAATATTTTTATGAGATTTTATAACGATAATATTATAACAATAATATTGACATTCATCTACTACGCAATAGATATATTCATCTACTGCCCAAATACTTCTTAGTCCAAGGCTAGAGAGAGCTTGTGTATATTCTTTAGCCTTTTCTGCTCTACTTCCTTCGAAATAACCATTTCCGATGAAGTGTATCTTGATGAGCTTTCCTAGTCTGTCTGCTATCGTGCCCTTTGAATCTCCAACAAGGATGCTGGTTTTTGTATCTTATGGGGTATTGTCCCTTCCAATCCTTATAAATCCCACCAAGCTCAACTTAAAAAGTTTTATGAAGTTTTCCTTGTCGAGCTCTAGGGTAGTTGCTGCTATCTTGATGGCTGCAACCCATTCGTCTATCAACTTTTAAGTATTTTGGAAATCAATAATATCCAGGTTAAGTATAGCACCGTATGGATGTAAGAGCTGGAGCATGGTCCTTGCCCAAGGTGTATTTTCAGGCACACTCTTTGGATTTCTTCCTAGATTTTCCTTTAGCCGGGTTCGCACAAACGTTGGAGTGGCATTAGTGTGAAAATCCGCACTTTCTCTCATCAGTTGATCCTGCGAAGGATCATTAGAACATGTACTTCGCTCAGGAGGTGGTAGTGTTGGAGTAATTTCATTTGTTTGGATATTGACTAAATCCACAATTCCGAGTTGGGAAAAGGATTCCGAAAATTCTTGCAGATTTGTGCTCTTGCTACTTCCATTATTTTATAGATCTGATAGATGCGATAATCAGATCTTCTCTTGATTTTGGCTTTGGAATCTCCGTGGCCTTCCCCTTCTGGTGTAGAAGAGGTACTGTTCCAAGGGCATCCTAATTCTGTCTTATCAGAATTTAGATATCTCAGGGCTCTCCCTTTGGTTTCTCTTCAGATCTGCAATGTCTGCGTTCAGATCTGTAAGATCCTTGTACAGATCGGGAAGGATCTTAAGGACCTCCTCCACCTTCTGGATGGATTAACCTATGTCCGTAGTTTTGAACTGTCTTTTGTATCTCCCGCAGATGTTGGGAGATCTTCTATGTATCAGGCTCGAGTTCTTTCCAGTCAGCTTTTTTAATCATAATTTTTAGAACTGCAATTATGCAGGAACTTATCCTTTCCCCTTCTCCTAGCTGGGATTCTACCATGGACTTCAGTAGAGTGTAAACGCCTCACTGCTTTTCCTGGTAGTACCTGTCGAACTTCAAAATTTCTCAGCCATTTTTGTTCTTCTTGTGGAGTGAGAAGTTTAAGATCAATCCTCTTAGGACTGTTGTAACACTTGTCAAGAATTTCCATAAAAAATTCCCTTATGTGTATTTCCAGAATCTGGAAATATTCACTATTTTTATCGTAACTCGAACTTTTGTCCAGTTCCATTTTCTCTCAAGAGAGTCTCCTCCATTAGTGGATAAATAATATCATATTATAATAAAATCATATACTTCTTTAATAGACCTAGGCTCTGATACCATTATAAGCGAGCATGTAAAAAAATATGCATTAGAATGAAAAACAATTGAAAGTGGACTAAACTGCTCACTTTAAAGCTGTTGAGGGGTAAAATTGTCTAAAATTTGTTCAGATCTAGACAGAGGGCAAGAATTGCCACATTTTTTAAAGCTACGGGGCATATTTTGCCAGGGTCTAAATGATAGTCCTTAAAATTCTACCCCCTTAAATTACGGGTCAGTCTTTGCAATTAACCCTTTGGTTAAATGTTTAGATGCAAGACATGCTTATTTTAAGTTTTATTTGATATTTTTCATATGCCATATTTTAATTTTATGAGAAACTGAGAACATATATAATAACAATTATATTGTTTATTAGCAGTGTGAGTGCCATTTTCTGTTCTAATACTTTTAAGTTTTCCATGTGGCCATGTCTGTTCGTATCTTGTCCCTGTCACCGTGTCCCTAGACACGCATCATGGATAACTATAATACTATAGACAGTGTTTATCTATGATTTCTTGCCATTTTTTACTACTTTTTCTTTTGGAAAATGGATATGTGTGGTGATGGTTTAGGAGTAGTATTTACACATCTTTATATTTTTTTACAAGGATCCATAATTTCTATTGTACATTATTGAAAAGATCAAAACTTGTACACTTATATTTTATTTTATTACATTAGAGATAATAAAAATGTTCTATAACGTGCATAGTAATTACATGTCAAATCTCAATTTACATTTTAATCTATCTTACAACAAAAAGTGTTCACTTTACATAATAAGTGCTTTAATTTATTCTCATGGATTCTTTTAGCATTTGTATTCTACACTTCAAATTATTTTCTTAGATGATAATTCATTTAATTGATTTTCATTCGTCATCTAACCTATTTTGATTTGTTAAGTCATTTAATTAATTCTCAATTATATGTATGCTAATCAAATTTTCAACATTAAATCATTTCAATTTTTGTGATTTTTTGTAGGTGTTATATGATAGAGGAAACCTAGTAAATGCGATATATTATGAATATAATATACAAAAAAATTATATGATTAAATAAGTATAATGTGAAAAGTAATTAGTAGGAATAAATCTGAATCCCCAAGCAAAAGGAATTATTGGAGAGGTGATGCAAGAAAAAAGTGAACGGCTGGTGGAGCGAGCCGAGGGCGTTGGAGGTGGAGGTAAGTAGCTACAGTATTAATATTATTTTTTTAAAAAAATATTAATTCTTGCTTAAAAGTGTTTATAATTTTGTTTGTTTTACAGGAGACGTTCTAGACGCTGCTAGAAGATGGTCAATCTTAGAGGGTTGGATAATCCAGAAGGTGCTTTATTTTTTTTAACATCCAACCCTCTAGTCTTTGTTATTCTTTTTGTTTTTATAAGTGTCTATTATATATATATATATATATAGGGATTAATGGATTCAAAAGTGTCAATTGATTTTTCTTTTAAAAATATTTGAAAGTAATATGTTCTGTCGTGGCAAAGAACCAAATAAATTGGTGCATAAAATTCTTACACACATTAGTATATCTGTATAACTTTAACATAATTGCAATTCAATTTCAAACTTAAATTACTAGACTGCAGTTCATCAATGAAATCCAGTCATCAAAGTGTAATAATCACTAAAATTATGAATCAAGTGACATTAGTCTATACCTATCATTATATACCAAGTCATCAATTACATTTTTCAGATTAAAACACACCTACCACATATAATTTCTTTCAAAATATCCATCCTTTGAAACCGAATTTCAATAGATCCTTCATGAAAAGTACTGTCAAATTCAATAAAAGCAAAATGATTGAACTTGCAAGAAAGGTATACTTCATTTTTTCGTATCAACTTTTGAGTGTCAATTTTAACTTCATCACTACTTTAAATTTTTCAGTTTTACTCAAAAACTGGAGTTGTATATAAAGAATTTTGTAAAGACAAATGGTTGATTATAATATAACAATACGTACATATTGATGAACTCTTTAATTAATTTTCATAAATATTATCTCTTTTTTTTTTTTTGCCTTTTATGGAGGAATCTAATATAGAAAATAAAGACAAACCAAAAAAAGAAGAAATTAATAGGAAAATATTATCAGAAAAAGACAGAATGTAACTTCCGAGGCTTCGGCTACCACCTGTCGAGCTTTGTTTTTTGAAACACTCACACATACACAGACAACATTTACACACACTCTCTCACTCAACCACTCACATTTCACATTTGCTCACACCTTTTCTCCCTCAACACTCTCACTACAGAACACTGTTCAAGTCCATAAAGTACTACGCTTAGAGAGTCCTAGGAATGTTACATCTGAATCCTTCGGTAGCCAAAAATGGCGGAAAACTCCAGAAATGTAAGATGAATTTTTTGTAGGCAACTCCATTATTCCTTTTCTCAATCATTTGATTCTTTCTTTTTTCTTCTTTAATTCTTTTTACTGAATCAATTCGTTAATTCGTCATTGCCGTATACTTTGCCAACAGAATTCTTCAAGAACATACACTAACGATTTTGGCCGGATTATTTCATCCGACCTAAATTCAAATTCATCTTGTGAAGATTCCGATGATGTGCTATCGCCGGATCCCATCTCTTGTGCTCTGCCGGCAAGATTAATGGAGCCTCAGGTACATATTTAATTAATTTTTTTTGTTTCTCCAATTTATTTGTATTTAATTTCCTTTTCTGTCAAAGTTTAAAAAAATAAATATTTAATATTTTAATATATTAAGAAATTCTTTTCCATAATTAAGGTTAAACAAGAAATTCAACTTTACTTATATGATAAATGTTTTAAAATAAATTTTTGTGGAACCCATTCTTGAGGCTATAGAAATCATGCTCAATAAAACTTGTCTTTTCTTTTTTCTTATTTTTTGATATATTTTCTTACCATGACCAATAGCTGCAGTGACTAAACTCATATTTGAAAACACTAATTTTTATTTCACTAATTTTACCTTAAATTAAGCACAAAACGTGGGATGAAAAGAAAGTGCCAAAGCAATGGTGATCACCTGGCCTGCGCTCAAACCAAACCTGATTGTGCCGGTTTTCTTTTCTTTTGTTTTTTTTTAATGAAGATGAGATACTTTTTTAACAATCTGAAATAATTTATGCTTTTACTTTAAATAAATAAATTATAAATTAAACCAAACAATCAAAACTACAAAAAGAAGTAGCTAAGACCACATAAAGACCAAAAAAGATTTAAAATACATTTTTAAAAAAATAACAATGAATTTTAGTGAATTAAGGTATAAAAATAAAATATAGAATAGTTAAGGTACAAAAATAAAATAAAACTTATATGTCATGTATTATTTAAAAAAAAGAAGCAGCTCGATTAGGTCGGCCTGCTAACTTGACCTAGGGTTAGGAGGTCCTAGGTCATTGGGTTGGGCGTATCCTAAGTATTGATACTTGAAATTAGCCCAGGATTTGCCTAGATTGGACCAACCAACTTTTCTTTATTGGGTTAATCACATCCTAGGTTGAGTCCCTCTTGAGCCCGACTCTTTAGGCATCTCGATTAGCGACTAGCAACCATGTGTCTAGTCCATGATGATTGAATTAACGTTAGTTTGGTGGAAGTTTCTCAATTACAATATATAATGTGAGATCTCTATGACCAATAAAACAAAAATAATAGTAATTCTTTATTTTTGGGAAGCACGAATATGAATTCTCTATGCACAATGAACAAACATAGAGGAAAAAAATAGTTTCGTACATTAATATGCATTATAATCGATTGTTTATGATTAAGAAACCAAATGATTATTGCATCTCTTTGACTCGAAACCGAAAGATTTGATTAATTAAATAATTCAAATTTAAATCTTGGGGAGAACATCCCAGATTTGGATATGTACTTGACCAACTTTCTTTTCGAGAAAATATAAACGTTTGAGGGTATTGTGGAGAAAATAGAATATCACAAATTTTGAAATATTTTGTGGTAATGAAAAGAGTACGAAAGGAGGAAAAAGAATAGTAAATAAATAAATAAAATTAAAATTAAAAAAAATAAAACCACAAGAAAAGATTGCGACCTCAACTTAAAGTACTAACTACCATGGCTCACAATATAATATCTTTAATTACATTAATGGAGAGGAGAAGACATTAATTAGGGTATCTTCCATAATTATTTACAGTTTTTCTTATTTACAATGATTTGTTGATAAAAAAAATTCTCATTGTTTCATGTTTGGAAGCCCCATAGAGGTATTAATTGTTGCAACTATTATATATTCTCTCTTTATCACTATACATATATTATTTTTTTGTATTAAGTCTTTTAGTTCACAACATTGTTTTTCCATGCAATGATTTAGAAGGCGTCACAAAATTAGATCTCTTGGTATGTCGTTTTTCATACTTAGGACAATAAATGTTACTTTTAATATTTTTGGTCTCGGCTCTCTGATCCATCTGTCTATTTAGTGTTCTATTTACTATGATTTGTTGATAAAAAAGTTTCTCATTTTTTCATGTTTGGAAGTCCCACAAGGTATTACTTGTTGCAACTATTATATATTCTCTCTTCATTACCAAATACAAGTAGATTTTGCATAGGGCTATGCAGTACAGTGGTTTTTGAATCAGGCTGATGTCATCTATGTCAATTCTAATAGTTATAACCATTGGTGAGATAATGGTATAAATACAAAAATTACATACTAGTAACCCATGTAAACTCTTTTCTAAAACAAACGTTTTATGTTGCGGTAATGCTAAATGAGAATTCTACAGACAAGTGGTTTAGCGGCCCTCATATGATAGGGATCTTTTGATTAATGTCACTTTGCATTTAGTTTGTGATGCAACAATTCTTAAACATTTATTATAGTTTCCAACAACCTACTATTATACCTTCAATATCAATATTTTCATGGCAATTGCTGAATGACTGATTGTAGATCAACGAACAATAGCAATGGCATTTAATTGCTAGTGTTGTTCCCATATCTAGACCATTGCACATATGTTCTTTCGAAGTTTCAAAGTGCGAAGGTGTTGGAATAACTTGCTAGTTTTTTCTAGTTGTAGCTTCTAATAGTGGATTTAGCGATAATGATAGTTTATCATTAACGGAAGCCGACAACAACCTCCTTGACCTCCTTGACTTAGGGACATATACATATCCTTGTATCGTAGCTTGTTCTATGATTTTCTGGGACGACATGAAACAATCCAAACACCTCGGTCATTGTTTTTGAGCTTGAACGATCATCTTGAGGGTGCATCACCAGTTATAGTTGTTGCCAAAGCAAGTATATTTAAAAGACAAAAAGGATAAGTGATTCAAATGTTGATAACACATGAATTCACTTCCCACACGAACTTCTTGCCGTAGTGCGGCTTAAGAGAATCCTAAGAGGTGGGAGCATGCGAAGTTGTGCATAATAACCTAGGAGATGTAGTATTTGTAGTTTTGAGTATTTACATTAACAAATTATCATTTTATTAATGTTTTAAATTGGTTGAAGAAAATGCTTTCAAAAGAATCTAGATAGAAATCGATGCTAACAATATTTCTTTACTAACAAAGTCACAACATAGAGGCAACTAGTGGTTGCATCATATTTTGGCTTAAATTCATGCTATGAAAAGAAGTTTGAAATGTAATTTTGTGTACACTTTCAGATAAAGGGATAATGTGGTAGACCTCCTAACAAATGAAGCGTGTGACAGAAAAATAAATAACATATTTCATAGGAGTGAGATATCCATGCCACTCAAAAGATCTATCCACTCAAAAGTTTTGATATCTTTTTCCGGATCATCAATAAATGGGAACCGATCTTGCCTATTCCCCTGCCTAGATAGAAGTGGCCTAAGCACTAATAATTAATGTTGAGTGTTCAATCACTTCTCAATAAATAAAGCTTGTTACTATTACCTTATAAATACAATAAAATATTAGAGTCTTTAGAATCTTTACTCTCAAAAATCTTCACAGATCTTCCAACAGTATCACCAATTTGCATGCACAAAATCTAAGAGATATCAAGAAAATTAAGATTTTTTCCTCTATAATGATTCTTCTCCTGGTGATTTATATTTCGAGATATCAAGAAAATTAAGATTTTTTCCTCTATAATGATTCTTCTCCTGGTGATTTATATTTCAATTACCCTTGGGATTACGGAAATGACTCTCACCATGAAAATAAGTCACATACAATATATTTGGCTGGCTTTAGAATTGTAAACTTCATGAGGTCAAAATAGTATTTGCATCATTCACAACAAAATCAATTTATTTTCCACTTAAATACATTTTTCTTTAATGCGACCTCTTATGGTCAAATGAATAATGAAAAGTTCCAATATATTTTGTTCATGTATTTGTTGTATTATGACCCCTAATCAAAAGTTCCAATATATTTTGTTCATGTCATGCCCTGGGCCCGTGAGCCCGTTGGATGTAAGAATTGCCTCCAAACTCACCATGTGCATCCTAAAATTCGGTTATGGGAATTTTTCGAAAAGGGATTGCAAATGGATACACTGTAATTTTTCTTTGCCCAATGCTTATATGTTGCTTATCTTATTAGTTTCTAATGTATATGGAATGTGATATTACAATCACCGTTCATAAAAATGTGACATCCTCAACGTGGAGTGACTTATCCCATGATTGGTCGTTATGTATCAAGTATATTTCAATTACCCTTGGGATTACGGAAATGACTCTCACCATGAAAATAAGTCACATACAATATATTTGGCTGGCTTTAGAATTGTAAACTTCATGAGGTCAAAATAGTATTTGCATCATTCACAACAAAATCAATTTATTTTCCACTTGAATACATTTTTCTTTCATGCTACCTCTTATGGTCAAATGAATAATGAAAAGTTCCAATATATTTTGTTCATGTATTTGTTGTATTATGACCCCTAATCAAAAGTTCCAATATATTTTGTTCATGTCATGCCCTGGGCCCGTGAGCCCGTTGGATGTAAGAATTGCCTCCAAACTCACCATGTGCATCCTAAAATTCGGTTAATTTTTCGA
>NW_011628064.1:27516-38837 GCF_000512975.1 Sesamum indicum | reverse complement strand
GAATGTGATATTACAATCACCGTTCATAAAAATTCCTCAACGTGGAGTGACTTATCCCATGATTGGTCGTTATGTATCAAGATTCTAGAGGTGATTCCCATGTATGTAGCATTTTGTCACGCATGTTCAAGAGGTGGTTCCCCACGCGCATTCCACTTTGTCTCCCATATACTTAGCTTCCGACTCAACTTGGTGATTGATTTTCATACTATTTGGTCATGCCCTAGACCCAAAAGCCCGTTGGGCCCTATAATTGCCGCAAACCCACCGAGTGAATTTTGGAATTAGATTATGACAACAAACCGAAAAGGGATATTGAATGGATGGACTCGAGTTCTTTTGCCAATGTTTGTATAGCTTATCTTTTAATTCATAGTCCATGTGGGACGGGCTAGCATAAAACACATCTACTCTTTTTAACTTTTTGCATTATTGTCCTGTAAATTCTAAGTATTAAGACAAAATATTTTCTACATATTTTCATGCCTTTTATTTTGAATATTATACTTATCTTACTTAATTTTCACATGCACATATAATGGTGGACATGTAACTATCGCTGAACTAAATGATAAGGCTTCTTACTTTGCATATTTTTACCGATCTTGTTTCCCAATTGGTTTTCCCTTGAATATTTTGAAAAATATACAAGTACATTCAATTATAAAACACTGTTTTGGTAGTTACTTGATCTCATTAATTCTACTTGAGAAAAGGGAGTTGTTCATTAATTTTGGTAATCTAATATAAAAGAAGCTCCTGTAATAGAAAAACATAACAATGCATCAAGAAAATTATTTATCCATTGAAATTTGGTGGTGAAGGTATGTACATTGCAATATAAGGCAATATGTCTCACTTTAATTTTTTGTTAAAAGTTTCAGTTGAAGTTTATAAGCTTTCCTTCATACACAACCACTTCTGACTGGTTAATGGAGTTTGTTTATCTCTTTAATCTAATATGCTTAGACTTGTTACTTTATTTGTGGCTTAAATTTATACTTTTTTTATTCTAATGTGCTTGTTTTTTGGTGTAGGATCAACCTGAATCAAACAATAGATATTCAATTAAAAAGAGAAGTCGAGACAGGTGTGTAGTTCAAGGCACTTGGATGGTCTCTTTTGGACTTTTCTGACATCATCAACGAGGCCGCAACTATATTCTGGAAATGCATAAGGTATGTCCACTTGTCAATTTGAATTTATATCTACACATATTTGAACAAAATACTCCACGTTATGCAAGCTATGTTTATATATTAAGATTAGAAATCCGTTTGCTATTATGATTTACTGATTTCAGTACTGAAGTAATCCTTATCTTATTGCTTTTAATTCTAAAATTTAATTATTTTCTTGGTAATTATTTATTTTTTTATTTAATCTACATATAACAGTTTGTTTATAGAAAGCTTATGCAATCACTTACTCATCCACTAAAAAAATAAAAACAAAATTAGATATTAGTATGCAATCACGTGCATTTTTGCTATCATGCACTCTTATGTTTCTTTATCTAAAAAATTTGATATTATAATTTATAAAATAAACACTTCTATTCTTCTAACATACATATGTATGGCAGGTTGAAGTAGGGGAAAGGGACATGTATCACATAATTGTGCAAGATAATGAAGACAAGTTGGACGTAAGAGTGAAAAAAATCCCTCTCCAACAAAATTTGGACCCTCTACCGAAAATTATTGACACAATAAAAATCCAATCAAGCTATAAGTTATCCTTACTTTGTTTCTTTCATCAATTAGCACACCCAGGAGAAGCGGCGTTGGAGGTGGATGCGACACAAAAATCCAAGAAAGAAAACCCCACTGGTAACACCCAGGAGAAGCGGCGTTGGAGGTGGATGCGACACAAAAATCCAAGAAAGAAAACCCCACTGGTAAAATCCTTCAAAACTACTGTTTGCCTCCCACCATCGAACCCCATCCATACCCACATGTTTCCACTTCTCTAATTTTTTATTTCTTTTACTTAGGGTTTGAAAAGCCAGAGCTGTAGAGAGGAAACTCAAGAAAAAAGGAAAAGAAATTGACTGCTACAGGGAACTTGAGGGGGGAATTGTTGTTTGCATGGTTTACTATCCTGCTAATTATTTTCTGATAATTACTTTGGTAGGATTGATTATCTTGAGAAGAACAAGATGGTAATGCTAGATGATTTAGGTACTGATCAAAATCGATAAACTTACTATAAGCACTCTCTCCATTTTATGCTGCACTTTAACTTGAATAAAGTTTATAAGGTAGTAAAGATTTTGTGTATATACATATATGTATATATTTAAGTAATTTCAACTGCTTTAAGGCTCATAATTAAATATTGGAACTCATATCATTCTTCCTATCAAGTGTTGAGAATTCAATATCATTTATCTTTCATCTTGCAGATTAAGAGGAAACTGCTGAAAGTTAATGGGGCTCTGGCAGCCCGACTTCTTGAGGAGGAGGAAGAGCTGAATGAGATTTAGGGAGCTAATGATGCATATGATCAGAAAACATCAAAGAAAAAGAAAGGTCTCACGAGTGAAGTTCTCAAAGATGAGAGGTTTACAGCTATGTTTAAAAATAAGGTATTTCATAGAGGTTCTGTTTATGCAAAAAACTTGCTTTTCTTGATTACTGCTGTTAGTTATGATCAACCATGTAGTACCTTGTTCCCAGGGATATGTGAAATAGTTTGAACTTTAATAACCCCTGGACATTAGCTAATATAGAGACATGTGAAAATGCACAAGCATATCTTTAGCGCAAAAAATCAATTTTGAGAGCAATGAGATACAGATATATATGCTGGTCACTGGCTTGAGTATTAACCACCTTTTTCCTCTGAAATTTAGGCTACATCATTGGGATATCTCTCAAATTAGCGTGACAACCTTTTGAATAGTACACGAATGTATTGGGTGGATTTTGTTTGATGATTAGTGTAGAAAGATTCATTACTGACAATGGCATCACTATTGGACTCGTACTGACAACATAAGTATTGAAGTTTGTTTACGTCCAATCAGCAGCCAAATTATGTATCGTTTCTTGACAACGCTTGCAGGACTTTGAGGTTGATGAATTCTCAAACGAATACCTGGCTTTGCATCCAATGCTATCAACAACAAAAAAAGGCATCTTTGCTGGAGGCGAATTTTGAAGCTGTTGAAGAAGAGGTTGAAAAGGGTATTGATGGTTCTGATGCATCATCAGCGAATGAATTGTTAGAAGATGAGCATGAAAACACAAAGGCCAAATGCAAGAAGAAAGTACAAGCTCCTAGATGAGACACATGTTTTCATTTGAACAGCAGGAACACAATTTCGTGCTTTGTGCATGCAGAAGACATCACATAAAAACAAATTAAGAATGCACAGTTACCTAATCAAGTCTTCAATATCATGTCATATCTGCGGATTTTCCAAAGTGAAAAATAAATGGCAAAAGAAGGGTTTTCTAAAAATCCCTCAAAAACAGAGAGGGAAAACCAACAGAGGGGTTAGGATTTAGTACCAGTGGCGTAGGGTTTATTACTCCGGTTGATGGAAGCGAAGATGTGTTTCTTTCATCAATCAGCACACCCAGGAGAAGCGGCGTTGGAGGTGGATGCGGCACAAAAATCCAAGAAAGTAAACCCCACTGGTAAATAGCCTCAAAACTACTGTTCGCCTCCCACCATCAAACCCCATCCATACCCACATGTTTCAACTTCACGATTTTTTTATTTCTTTTATTTAAGGTTGGAAAAGCCAGAGCAGTAGAGCAGAAATGGCAAGAAAAAAGGAAAAGAAATTGACTGTTACAGGAAACTTGAGGGGGGAATTGTTGGTTGCCTAGTTTACTGTTACTGCTAATTTTTTTCTAATAATTACTTTGGTAGGATTGATTACCTTGAGAAGAAAAAGATGGTAATGCTAGATGATTTAGTTATTGATTAAAATCGATAAACTTACTATAAGCACTCTCTCCATTGTATGTTGCACTTTAACTTGAATAAAGTTTATGAGGTAGTAAAGATTTTGTGTATATATGTATATGTATATATTTATGTAATTTCAACTGCTTTATGACTCATACTTAAATATTGGAACTCATATCATTCTTCCTATCAAGTGTTAAGAATTCAATTTCGTTTATCTTTCATCTTGCAGATTAAGAGGAAGCTGCCGAAAGTTAATAGGGCTCTGACAGCTCGACTTCTTGAGGAGGAGGAAGAGCTGAATGAGATTTAGGGAGCTGATAATGCAGATGTTCAGAAAACATCCAATGTTAGTTATGATCAACCATGTAGTACCTTGTTCCCAGGGATTTGTGAAATAGTTATAACTTTAATAATCCCTTCACAGTAAGTAATATAGAGACATGTAAAAATGCACAAGAAATGAGAATCATTATACATATCTTTAGCGTAAAGAATCAATTTTGAGAGAAATGAGATACAGATATATCGGCTGGTCACGGGCTTGAGTATTAACCACCTTTATCATCTGAAATTTAGGCTACATCATTGGGATATCTCCTTTTGAATAGTACACGAATGTATTGGGTGGATTTTGTTTGATGATTACTGTAGAAAGATTCATTAATGACGATGGCATCACTGTTGGACTCGTGCTGACAACATATGTATTGGAATTTGTTTACGTCCAATCAGCAGCCAAATTATGTATCCTTTCTTGACATCGCTTGCAGGACTTTGAGGTTGATGAATTCCCAAACGAATACCTGGCTTTGCACCCAATGCTATCAACAACAAAAAAAGGCATCATTGCTGGAGGAGAATTTTGAAGCTGTTGAAAAAGAGGATGAAAAGGGTTTTGGTGGTTCGGATGCATCATCAGCGAATGAATTGTGAGAAGATGAGCATGAAAACACAAAGGCCAAATGCAAGAAGAAAGTACAAGCTCCTAAATGAGACACATGTTTTAATTTGAACAGCAGGAACACAATTTCGTTCTTTGTGCATGCAGAAGACATCACATAAAAATAAATTAAGAATGCACAGTTACCTAATCAAGTCTTCAATATCATGTCATATTTGCGGATTTTCCAAAGTGAAGGATAAATGGCAAAAGAAGGGTTTTCTAAAAACCCTCAAAAACAGAGAGGAAAAACTAATAGAGGGGTTAGGGTTTAGTACCAGTGGCGGAGGGTTTATTACTCCGATTGATGGAAACGAAGATGTGTTCTTTCATCAATCAGCACACCCAGGAGAAGCGGCTTTGGAGGTGGATGCGGCACAAAAATCCAAAAAAGAAAACCCCTCTAGTAAAAACCCTCAAAACTACTGTTCGCCTCCCACCATCAAACCCCATTCATACCCACATGTTTCCACTTAACAATTTTTTTATTTCTTTTATTTAAGGTTTGAAAAGCCAGAGTAGTAGAGCGGAAAGGGCAAGAAAAAAGGAAAAGGAATTGACTGTTACAGGGAACTTGAGGTGGGAATTGTTGGTTGCTTGGTTTACTGTTACTGCTAATTTTATTCTAATAATTACTTTGGTAGGATTGATTACCTTGAGAAGAACAAGATGGTAATGCTAGATGATTTAGTTATTGATCAAAATCGATAAACTTACTATAAGCACTCTCTCGATTGTACGCTGCACTTTTACTTGAATAAAGTTTATGACGTAGTACAGATTCTATGTATATACATATATGTATATATTTATGTAATTTCAACTGCCTTATGACTCATACTTGAATATTGGAACTCATATCATTCTTCCTATCAAGTACTGAGAATTCAATTTCATTTATCTTTCATCTTGCAGATTAAGAGGAAGCTGTCGAAAGTTAATCGGGCTCTATCGCCCGACTTCTTGAGGAGGAGGAAGAGCTGAAGGAGAATTAGGGAGTTGATGATGCAGATGTGCAGAAAACATCAAAGAAAAAGAAAGGTCCCACGAGTGAAGTTCTCAAAGATGAGAAGTTTGCATCTATGTTTGAAAATAAGGCATTTCATAGAGGTTCTGTTTATGCAAAATACTTGCTTTTTTAGATTGCTGCTGTTATTTATGATCAACCATGTAGTGCCTTGTTCCCAGGGATTTGTGAAATAGTTGGAACTTTAATAACCCCTGGACAGTAACTAATATAGAGACATGTGAAAATGCACAAGAAATGATAATCATTATACATATCTTTAGCGCAAAGAATCAATTCTGAGAGCAATGAGATACAGATATATCGGCTGGTCACGGGCATGAGCATTAACGACCTTTATCCTCTGAAATTTAGGCTACATCATTGGGATATCTCTCAAATTAGCGTGACAACCTTTTGAATAGTACAAGAATGTATTGGGTGGATTTTGTTTGATGATTAGTGCTGAAAGATTCATTAATGACGATGGCATCACTATTGGACTCGTACTGACAACATATGTATTGGAATTTATTTACGTACAAATAGAAGCCAAATTATGTGTTGTTTCTTGACACCGCTTGCAGGACTTTGAGGTTGATGAATTCTCAAACGAGGCATTGCACCCAATGCTATCAACAACAAAAAAAAAGCATCATTGTGGGAGGAGCATTTTGAAGCTGTTGAAAAATAGGATGAAAAGGCTATTGGCGGTTCTCATGCGTCATCAGCGAGTGAATTGGCAGAAGATGAGCATGAAAACACAAAGGCGAAATCCAAGAAGAAAGTACAAGCTCCTAGGTGAAACACATGTTTTCATTTGGACAGCAGGAACAAAATTTCGTTCCTTGTGCATGCAGAAGTCATCTCATAAAAATAAGTTCAAAAGGCAAATTTACCTAATCAAGTCTTCAATATCATGTCATATTTTCAGATTGTTCGAAGTGAAGGATAAATGGACAGAGAAAGGTTTTCTAAAAACTCCTCAAAAACAGAGAGGAAAAACCAACAGAGGGGTTACGGTTTAGTACCACTGGCGGATGGTTTATTACTCCGGCTGATGGAACCGAAGATGTGATTCTTTCATCAATTAGCACACCTAGTAGAAGCGGCGTTGGAGGTGCATAAAAATCCAAGAAAGAAAACCCCACTAGTAAAAACCCTCAAAACTAATGTTCGTCTCCCACCATCAAACCCCATCCATACCCACATGTTACCACTTCTCAATTTTTATATTTCTTTTATTTAGGCTTTGAAAAGCTAGAGCAGTAGAGAGGAAAGGGCATGAAGAAAGGAAAAGAAATTGACGGTTACAGGGAACTTGAGGGGGGAATTGTTGGTTGCTTGGTTTACTGTTACTACTAATTTTTTTCTTATAATTACTATGGTAGGATTGATTACCTTGAGAAGAACAAGATGGTAATGCTAGATGATTTAGTTATTGATCAAAATCGATAAACTTACTATAAGCACTCTCTCCATTGTACGCTGCACTTTAACTTGAATAAAGTCTATGATATAGTAAAGATTTCATGTATATACATATATGTATATATTCATGTAACTCAACTGCCTTATGACTCATACTAAAATATTGGAACTCATATCATTCTTCCTATCAAGTGTTGAGAATTCAATTTCATTTATCTTTCATCTTGCAGATTAAGAGGAAGCTGTCGAAAGGTAATCGGGCTCAAGCAGCCCAATTTCTTAAAGCGGAGGAATAGCTGAATGAGATTTAGGGAGCTGATGATGTAAATGTTCAGAAAACATCAAAGAAAAAGAAAGGTATCACGAGTGATGTTCTCAAAGATGAGAGGCTTACAGCTATATTTGAAAATAAGGTATTTCATAGAGGTTCTGTTTCTGCAAAAAACTTGCTTTTTTTTTACTGTTGTTGTTAGTTATGATCAACCATGCAATATCTTGTTCCCAGGGATTTGTGAAATAGTTGGAACTTTAATAACCCCTGGACAGTAACTAATATAGAGACATGTGAAAATGCACACGAAATGATAATCATTATACATATCTTTAGTGCAAAGAATCAATTTTGAGAAGAATGAGATATAGATATATCGGCTGGTCACGGGCTTGAGTATTAACCACCTTTATCCTCTGAAATTTAGGCTACATCATTGGGATATCTCTCAAACTAGCGTTAAAACCTTTTGAATAGTACACGAATATATTGGGTGGATTTTGTTTGATGATAAGTGTAGAAAGATTCATTAATGATAATGGCATCACTATTGGACTCGTACTGACAATATATGTATTGGAATTTGTTTACGTCCAAACAGCAGCCAAATTCTATATAATTTCTTGACACTGCTTGCAGTACTTTGAGGTTGATGAATTCTTAAACGAATAGCTAGCTTTGCACTCAATGCCATCAAGAACAAACAAAGGCATCTTTGTTGGAGGAGCATTTTGAAGCTGTTGAAGAAAAAGATGAAAAGGCTATTGGTGGTTCTGTTGCATCATGAGCGAGTGAATTGTCAGAAGATGAGCATGAAAATACAAAGGCCAAATCCATAAAGAAAGTACAAGCTCCTAGGTGAGACAAGTTTTGATTTGGACAGTAGGAACAAAACTTCGTTCTTTGCGCATGCAGAAGTATCACATAAAAACTAGTTCAGAATGCACATTTACCTAATCAAGTCTTCAATATCATGTTATATCTGCAGATTTTTCGAAGTGAAGGATAAATGGCAGAAGAAGGATTTTCTAAAAACCCCTCAAAAACAGAGAGGAGAAACCAATAGAGGGGTTAGGGTTTAGTACCACTGGCGGAGTGTTTACTACTCCGGTTGATGGAAGCGAAGATGTGTTTCTTTCATCAATCAGCACACCGAGGAGAAGCGGCGTTGGAGGTGGATGTGACACAAAAATCCAAGAAAGTAAACCCCACTGGTAAATACCCTCAAAACTACTGTTCGCCTCCCACCATCAAACCCCATCCATACCCACATGTTTCCACTTCTCGATTTTTTAATTTCTTCTATTTAGCGTTTGAAAAGCCAGAGCAGTTGAGAGGAAAGGGCAAGAAAAAAGGAAAAGAATGTGACTGTTAAGGGAACTTGAGGTGGGAATTGTTGGTAGCTTGGTTTACTGTTACTGCTAATTTTTTTCTGTTAATTACTTTTGGTAGGATTGATTACCTTGAGAAGAACAAGAGGGTAATGCTAGATGATTTAGTATTGATCAAAATCGATAAACTTACTATAAGCACTTTCTCCATTGTCCGCAACACTTTAACTTGAATAAAGTTTATGACGTAGAAAAGATTTTGTGTATATACATATATATATTCATTTAATTTCAACTGCCTTATGACTTAAACTTAAATATTGGAACTCATATCATTCTTCCTATCAAGTGTTGAGAATTCAATTTCATATATCTTTCATCTTGCAGATTAAGAGGAATCTGCCGAAAGTTAATAGGGCTCTGGCAGCCCGACTTCTTGAGGAGGAGGAAGAGCTGAATGAGATTTAGGGGCTGATAATGCAGATGTTCAGAAAACATCCAAGAAAAAGAAAGGTCGCACGAGTGAAGTTGTCAAAGATGAGAGATTTACAGCTATGTTTCAAAATAAGGTATTTCATAGAGGTTTTGTTTGTGCAAATAACTTGCTTTTTCTTATTCCTGCTTGATCAACCATGTAGTACCTTGTTCCTAGAGATTTGTGAAATAGTTAGAACTTTAATAACCCCTTGACAGTAAGTAATATAGAGACATGTGAAAATGCATAAGAAATGAGAATCATTATACATATCTTTAGCACAAAGAATCAATTTTGAGAGAAATGAGATACAGATATATCGGCTGGTCAGTAGGCTACATCATTGGTATATCTCTAAAATTAGCGTGACAACCTTTTGAATAGTACACGAGTGTATTGGGTGGATTTTGTTTGATGATTAGTGTAGAAAGATTCATTAATGACGATCGCATCACTGTTGGACTCGTACTGACAACATATGTATTGGAATTTGTTTACGTCCAATCAGCAGCCAAATTATGTATCGTTTCTTGACATCGATTGCAGGACTTTGAGGTTGATGAATTCCCAAACGAATACCTGGCTTTGCACCCAATGCTATCAACAACAAAAAAAGATATCACTGCTGGAGGAGAATTTTGAAGCTGTTGAAAAAGAGGATGAAAAGCGTATTGGTGGTTCGGATGCATCATCAGCGAATGAATTGTGAGAAGATGAGCATGAAAACACAAAGACCAAATGCAAGAAGAAAGTACAAGCTCCTAGATGAGACACATGTTTTAATTTGAACAGCAGGAACACAATTTCGTTCTTTGTGCATGCAGAAGACATCACATAAAAACAAATTAAGAATGCACAGTTACCTAATCAAGTCTTCAATATCATGTCATATCTGCGGATTTTCCAAAGTGAAGGATAAATGACAAAAGAAGGGTTTTCTAAAAACCCCTCAAAAACAGAGAGGAAAAACTAATAGAGCGGTTAGGGTTTAGTACCAGTGGCGGAGGGTTTATTACTCCGGTTGATGGAAACAAAGATGTGTTTCTTTCATCAATCAGCACACCCAGGAGAAACGGCTTTGGAGGTGGATGCGGCACAAAAATCCAAAAAAGAAAACCCCACTAGTAAAAACCCTCAAAACTACTGTTCGCCTCCCACCATCAAACCCCATCCATACCCACATGTTTCCACTTAACAATTTTTTTATTTCTTTTATTTAGGGTTTGAAAAGCCACAGCAGTAGAGCGGAAAGGGCAAGAAAAAAGGAAAATGAATTGATTGTTATAGGGAACTTGAGGGGGGAATTGTTGGTTGCTTGGTTTACTGTTACTGCTAATTTTATTCTAATAATTACTTTGGTAGGATTGATTACCTTGAGAAGAACAAGATGGTAATGTTAGATGATTTAGTTATTGATCAAAATCGATAAACTTAAAATAAGCACTCTCTCGATTGTACGCTGCACTTTTACTTGAATAAAGTTTATGACGTAGTACAGATTCTATGTATATACATATATGTATATATTTATGTAATTTCAACTGCCTTATTACTCATACTTGAATATTGGAACTCATATCATTCTTCCTATCAAGTGTTGAGAATTCAATTTCATTTATCTTTCATCTTGCAGATTAAGAGGAAGCTGTCGAAAGTTAATCGGGCTCTATCGCCCGACTTCTTGAGGAGGAGGAAGAGCTTAATGAGAATTAGGGAGCTGATGATGCAGATGTGCAGAAAACATCAAAGAAAAAGAAAGGTCCCACGAGTGAAGTTCTCAAAGATGAGAAGTTCGCAACTATGTTTGAAAATAAGGCATTTCATAGAGGTTCTGTTTATGCAAAAAACTTGCTTTTTTATATTGCTGCTGTTAGTTATGATCAACCATGTAGTACCTTGTTCCCAGGGATTTGTGAAATAGTTTGAACTTTAATAACCCC
>NW_011628064.1:17218-27476 GCF_000512975.1 Sesamum indicum | reverse complement strand
TAATCATTATACATATCTTTAGCGCAAAGAATCAATTTTGAGAGCATTGAGATACAGATATATCGGCTGGGCACGGGCATGAGTATTAACGACCTTTATCCTTTGAAATTTAGGCTACATCATTGGGATATCTCTCAAATTAGCGTGACAACCTTTTGAATAGTACAAGAATGTATTGGGTGGATTTTGTTTGATGATTAGTGTAGAAAGATTCATTAATGACGATGGCATCACTGTTGGACTCGTACTGACAACATATGTATTGGAATTTATTTACGTGCAAATAGCAGCCAAATTATTTATCGTTTCTTGAGACCGCTTGCAGGACTTTGAGGTTGATGGATTCTCAAACGAATACCTGGCGTTGCCCCAATGCTATCAACAGAAAAAAAAGGCATCTTTGCTGGAGGAGAATTTTGAAGCTGTTGTAGAAGAGGATAAAAAGGGTATTGGTGGTACTGATGCATCATCAGTGATTGAATTATGAGAAGATGAGCATGAGAACACAAAGGCCAAATCCAAGAAGAAAGTACAAGCTCCTAGTTGAGACACATGTTTTCATATGAACAGCAGGAACACAATTTCGTTCTTTGTGCATGCAGAAGTCATCACATAAAAACAAATTAAGAATGCACATTGACCTAATCAAGTCTTCAATATCATCTCATATCTGCGGATTTTTCGAAGTGAAGGATAAATGGCAAAAGAAGGATTTTTTAAAAACCCCTCGAAAACAGAGAGGAAAAACCAACAGAGGGGTTAGGGTTTAGTATTACTGGCAGAGGGTTTATTACTCCGGTTGATGGAAGTGAAGATATGTTTCTTTCGTCAATCAGCACACCCAAGAGAAGCAGCGTTTGAGGTGGATGCGACACAAAAATCCAAGAAAGTAAACCCCATTGGTAAATACCCTCAAAACTACTGTTCGCCTCCCACCATCAAACCCCATCCATACCCACATGTTTTCACTTCTCGAATTTTTTATTTCTTTTATTTAGGGTTGGAGATGCCAGAGCAGTAGAGAGGAAAGGGCAAGAAGAAAGGAAAAGAAATTGACGGTTACAGGGAACTTGAGGGGGGAATTGTTTGTTGCTTGGTTTACTGTTACTACTAATTTTTTTCTTATAATTACTATGGTAGGATTGATTACCTTGAGAAGAACAAGATGGTAATGCTAGATGATTTAGTTATTGATCAAAATCGATAAACTTACTATAAGCACTCTCTCCATTGTACGATGCACTTTAACTTGAATAAAGTCTATGATTTGGTAAAGATTTCGTGTATATACATATATGTATATATTCATGTAACTCAACTGCCTTATTACTCATACTTAAATATTGGAACTCATATCATTCTTCCTATCAAGTGTTGAGAATTCAATTTCATTTATCTTTCATCTTGCAGATTAAGATGAAGCTGCCGAAAGTTAAATGGCTCTGGCAGCTCGACTTCTTGAGGAGGAGGAAGAGCTGAATGAGAATAAGGGAGGTGATGATGCAGATGTTCAGAAAACATCAAAGCAAAAGAAAGGTCTCACGAGTGAAGTTCTCAAAGATAAGAGGTTTACAGCTATGTTTGAAAATAAGTTATTTCATGGAGGTTTATACAAAAAACAAAACTTGCTTTTCTTGATTGCTGCTGTTAGTTATGATCAACCATGTAGTGCCTTGTTCCTTGTTCCCAGGGATTTGTGAAATAGTTGGAACTTTAATAACCCCTGGACAGTAACTAATATAGAGACATGTGAAAATGCACACGAAATGATAATCATTATACATATCTTTAGTGCAACGAATCAATTTTGAGAAGAATGAGATACAAATATATCGGCTGGTCACGGGCTTGAGTATTAACCACCTTTATCCTCTGAAATTTAGGCTACATCATTAGGATATCACTCAAATTAGCGTGACAACATTTTGAATAGTACACTAATGTATTGGGTAAACTTTGTTTGATGATTAGTGTAGAAAGATTCATTAATGATGATGGTATCAATGTTATAGTCGTACTGACAACATATGAAATGGAATTTGTTTACGTCCAAATAGCAGCCAAATTACGTATCGTTTCTTGACACCGCTTGCAGGAGTTTGAGGTTGATGAATTCTCAAACGAATACCTAGCTTTGCACCCAATGCCATCAACAACAAAAAAAGGCATCTTTGCTGGAGGAGCATTTTGAAGATGTTGAAGAAGAGGATGAAAAGGGTATTGGTGGTTCTGATGCATCATCAGCGAGTGAATTGTGAGAAGATAACCTTGAAAACACAAAGGCCAAATCCAAGAAGAAGGTACAAGCTCCTAGGTGCGACACATGTTTTCATTTGGACAGCAAGAAGAAAATTTCGTTCATTGTGCATGCACAAGTCATCACATAAAAACAAGTTGAGAATGCACATTTACCTAATCAAGTCTTTGATATCTTATCATTTCTGCAGATTTTCCAAAGTGAATGATAAATGGCAAAAGAAGATTTTATAAAAACCTCTCAAAAACGAATCGGAAAAATCAACAGAGGGGTTAGGGTTTAGTTCTACTGGCGGAGGGTTTATTACTCCGTTGATGGAAGCGAAGATGTGTTTCTTTCATCAATCAGCATACCCAGGAGAAGCGGCGTTGGAGGTGGATGCGAGACAAAAATCAAAGAAAGAAAATCCCACTCATAAAAACCCTCAAAACTACTATTCGCCTCCCACCATCAAACCCCATCCATTCCCACATGTTTCCACTTCTTTAATTTTTTATTTGTTTTATTTAGGGTTTGAAAAGCCAGAGTAGTAGAGAGGAAAGGGAAAGAAAAAAGGAAAACAAATTGACTAATACAAGGAACTTGAGTGGGGAATTGTTAGTTGCATGGTTTACTGTTACTGCTAATTTTTTTCTGATAATTAATTTGGTAGGATTGATTACCTTGAGAAGAACAAGATGGTAATGCTATATGATTTAGTTATTGATCAAAATCGATAAACTTACTATAAGCACTCTCTCCATTGTACGCACCACTTTAACTTGAATAAAGTTTATGACGTATTAAAGATTTTGAGTATATACATATATGTATATATTTATGTAATTTCAACTGCCTTATGGCTCAAACTTAAATATCGGAACTCATATCATTCTTCCTATCAAGTGTTGAGAATTTAATTTCATTTATCTTTCATCTTCCTTCTTAAGAGGAAGCTGCTGAAACTTAATCGGGCTCTGCCAGACCGATTTCTTGAGGAGGAAGAAGAGCTAAATGAGATTTCGGGAGTTGATGATGCAGATGTTCAGAAAACATCAAAGAAAAAGAAAGGTCGCACGAGTGAAGTTCTCCAAGATGAGAGGTTTACAGCTATGTTTGAAAATAAGGTATTTCATAGAGGTTCTGTTTATCCGAAAAACTTACTTTTCTTTATTGCTGCTGTTAGTTATAATCAACCATGTAGTACTTTGTTACCAGGGATTTGTGAAATAGTTGGAACTTTACTAACCCCTGGACAGTAAGTAATATAGAGACATGTGAAAATGCACAAGAAATGATAATCATTATACATATCTTTAGCGCAAAGAATCAATGTTGAGAGCAATGAGATACAGATATATCGGCTGGTCACGAGCTTGAGTATTAACCACATTTATCCTCTGAAATTTAGGCTACATCATTAGGATATATCTCAAATTAGTGTGACAACCTTTTGAATAGTACACGAATGTATTGGGTGGATTTTGTTTGATGATTAGTGTAGAAAGATTCATCAATGATGACGGCAACACTGTTGGACTCGTACTGACAACATATGTATTCGAATTTATTTACGTGCAAATAGCAGCCAAATTATGTATCGTTTCTTGACACTGCTTGCAGGACTTTGAGGTTGATGAATTCTCGAACGAATACCTGACTTTGCATCCAATGCCATCAACAACAAAAAAAGGCATCTTTTCTGGAGGAGCATTTGGAAACAGTTCAAGAAGAGGATCAAAAGGCTATTGGTGGTTCTCATGCATCATCACTGAATGAGTTGTCAAAAGATGAGCATGAAAACACAAAGGCCAAATCCAAGAATAAAGTTCAAGCTCCTAGGTGAAACACATGTTTTCATTTGGACGACAGGAACAAAATTTCGTTCTTTGTGCATGCAGAAGTCATCTCATAAAAACAAGTTCAAAAGGCACATTTACCTAATCAAGTCTTCAATATCATGTCATATTTTCAGATTTTTCGAAGTGCAAATGGACAAAGAAAGGTTTTCTAAAAACTCCTCAAAAACAGAGAGTTAAAACCAACAGAGAGGTTAGGGTTTAGTACCACTGGCGGAGGGTTTATTACTCCGGCTGATTGAAGCGAAGATGTGTTTCTTTCATCAGTTAGCACACGTAGTAGAAGCGGCGTTGGAGGTGCATAAAAATCCAAGAAAGAAAACCCCACTAGTAAAAACCCTCAAAACTACTGTTCGCCTCCCACCATCAAACCCCATCCATACCCACATGTTTCCACTTCTCGATTTTTTTATTTCTTCTATTTAAGGTTTGAAAAGCCAGAGCAGTTGAGAGGAAAGGGCAAGAAAAAAGGAAAAGAATGTGACTGTTACAGGGAACTTGAGGTGAGAATTGTTGGTAGCTTGGTTTACTGTTACTGCTAATTTTTTTCTGTTAATTACTTTGGTAGGATTGATTACTTTGAGAAGAACAAGAGGGTAATGCTAGATGATTTAGTATTGATCAAAATCGATAAACTTACTATAAGCACTTTCTGCATTGTCCGCAACACTTTAACTTGAATAAAGTTTATGACGTAGAAAAGATTTTGTGTATATACATATATATATTCATTTAATTTCAACTGTCTTATGACTCATACTTAAATATTGGAACTCATATCATTCTTCCTATCAAGTGTTGAGAATTCAATTTCATTTATCTTTCATCTTGCAGATTAAGAGGAAGCTATCGAAAGGTAATCGGGCTCAGGCAACCCAACTTCTTAAAGACGAGGAATAGCTGAATGAGATTTAGGGAGCTGATGATGTAAATGTTCAGAAAACATCAAAGAAAAAGAAAGGTCTCACGAGTGAAATTCTCAAAGATGAGAGGTTTACGGCTATATTTGAAAATAAGGTATTTCATAGAGGTTCTGTTTCTGTTATAAGTAAGATATCCTGATTGGGAGTTATTAAAGAAAATATGCTTTGGATATGAAAAAAGTTGACAAGTTGAGAAAGATGTATAGAACACTAAATAGACAGATGGAACAAAGAGCCGAGACCAGAAATATTAAAAGTAACATTTACTGTCGTAAGTATGAAAAACGATATACCAAGAGATCTAATTTTGTGATGCCTTCTAAATGATTGCATGGAAAATCAATGTTGTGAACTAAAAGACTTATTACAAAAAAATAATATATGTATGGTGATGAAGAGAGAATATATAATAGTTGCAATAATTAATACCTTTATGGGGCTTCCAAACATGAAACAATGAGAAATTTTTTTATCAACAAATCATTGTAAATAAGAAAAACTGTAAATAATTATGGAAGATACCCTAATTAATGTCTTCTCCTCTCCATTAATGTAATTAAAGATATTATACCGTGAGCCATGGTAGTTGGTACTCTAAGTTGAGGTCTCAATCTTTTCTTGTGGTTTAATTTTCTTTTTCAATTTTAATTTTATTTATTTATTTACTATTCTTTTTCCTCCTTTCGTACTCTTTTCATTACCACAAAATATTTCAAAATTTGTGATATTCTATTTTCTCCACAATACCCTCAAACGTTTATATTTTCTCGAAAAGAAAGTTGGTCAAGTACATATCCAAATCTGGGATGTTCTCCCCAAGTTTTAAATTCGAATTATTTAATTAATCAAATCTTCAGGTTTCGAGTCAAAGAGATGCAATAATCATTTCGTTTCTTAATCATATTATCATCATTCAACAATCAATTATAATGGATATTGATGTATGAAATGTGTTGAACTATTTTTTTCCTCTATTTTTGTTCAATTTGCATAGAGAATTCATATTCGTGCTTCCAAAAAATAAAGAATTACTATTATTTTTGTTTTATTGCTCATAGGGATCTCACATTATATCTTGTAATTGAGAACTTCCACCAAACTAATGTTAATTTAATGGTCATGGACTAAAACACATGGTTGCTAGTCGCTGACCAAGATGTCTAAAGTGTCGGGCTCAAGAGTGACTCAACCTAGGATGGGATTGACCCAGTAAAGAAGGGTTGATTGGTCCCATCTAGGCCAATCCTGGGCTAATTCCAAGTATCAATACTTGGGATACGCCCAACCGAATGACCTAGGATCTCCTAACCCTGGGTCAAGTTAGCGGGCCGACCTAATCGAGCCACTTCTTATTTTTAAATAATACATGACATATAAGTTTTATTTTATTTTTATAGCTTAACTATTCTATATTTTTTATACTTTTGAAACTCTAAATTTTACCTTTATTCTTCTACTTCTATATTAGTACAACAATTCACTAAAATTCATTGTTATTTTTTTAAAAATGTATTTTAAATCTTTTTTGGTCATTATGTGGTCTTAGCTACTTTTTTTTGTAGTTTTGATTGTTTGGTTTAATTTATAATTTATTTATTAAAAATAAAAGCCTAAATTATTTAAGTTTGTTAAAAAATATCTCATATTCATTCAAAAAAAAAAAAAACAAAACAAAACAGTCACAATCAGGTTTGGTTTGAGCTTAGGCCAGGTCATCACCACTGCTTTTGCACTTTCTCTTCATCCCCTGTTTTGTGCTTAATTTAAGGTAAAATTAGTGAAATAAAAATTACTGTTTTCAAATATGAGTTTAGTCACTGCAGCTACTGGTCATGGTAAGAAAATATATGAAAAAATAAGGAAAAAGAAAGACAATTTTTATTGAGCATGATTTCTATAGCCTCAAGAATGGTTCCACAAAAATTTGTATTAAAACATTTATTAAATCATTAAAGTTGAATTTCTTGTTCAACCTTAATTACGGAAAAAAAATTCTTAATATATTAAAAAATTAAATATTTATTTTTTTAAACTTTGACAGGAAAGGAAATTAAATACAAACAAATTGGAGAAACAAATAGAAAATTAATTAAATATGTATCTGAGGCTCCTTAATCTTGCCAGCAGAGCACAAGAGATGGGATCCGGCGATAGTACATCACCGGAATCATCACAAAATGAATTTGAATTTGGGTCGGATGAAATAATCCGGCCAAAATCGTTAGTGTATGTTCTTGAAGAATTCTGTTGGCAAATTATATGGCCGAATTAACAAATCGATTCAGTAAAAAGAATTAAAGAAGGAAAAAGAAAGAATCAAATGATTGAGAAAAGGAATAATGTAGTTGCCTGCATAAAATTCATCTTACATTTCTGGAGTTTTCCGCCATTTTTGGCTACCGAAGGATTCAGATGTAACGTTCCTAGGGCTCTCTAAGCGTAGTACTTTATGGACTTGAACAGTGTTCTGTAGTGAGAGTGTTGAGGGAGAAAAGGTGTGAGCAAATGTGAAGTGTGAGTGGTTGAGTGAGAGAGTGTGCGTAAATGTTGTCTGCGTATGTGTGAGTGTTTCAAAAAACAAAGCTCGACAAGAGGTAGCAGAAGCCTCAGAAGTTACATTTTGTCTTTTTCTGATAATATTTTCCTATTAATTTCTTTTTTTTTTGTTTGTCTTTACTTAATATTATGTAATTACTAGACAGAAAGCATTCTTGGAAAGAAATGTATATATTGATGCTATCTATACAACACAATAAATTATTTTCTATATTAGATTCCTCCATAAAAGGCAAAAAAAAAAGAGATAATATTTATGAAGATTAATTAAAGAGTTCATCAATATGTACGTATTGTTATATTGTAGTGAACCATTTGTCTTTACAAAATTCTTTATATACAACTCCAGCTTTTGAGTAAAACTGACAAATTTAAAGTAGTGATGAAGTTCAAATTGACACTCAAAAGTTGACACTGAAAAATGAAGTATACCTTTCTTGCAAGTTCAATCATTTTGCGTTTATTGAATTTGATAGGACTTTTAACGAAGGATGTATTGAAATTCGATTTCAAAGGATGGATCGAAATATATGTGGTAGGTGTGTTTTAATCTGAAAAATGTAATTAATGGTTTGGTATATAACGATAGGTATAGGCTAATGTCACTTGATTCATAATTTTAGTGATTATTACACTTTGATGACTGGATTTCATTGATGAACTGAAGTCTAGTAATTTAAGTTTGAAATTGAATTGCAATTATATTAAAGTTATACAGATATACTAATGTGTGTAAGAATTTTTTGCACCAATTTATTTGGTTCTTTGCCACCACAGAACATATTACTTTCAAATATTTTTAAAAGAAAAATCAATTGACACTTTTGAATCTATTAATCCCTATATATATATAATAGACACTTATAAAAACAAAAAGAATAACAAAGACTAGAGGGTTAGATGTTACAAAAAATAAAGCACCTTCTGGATTATCCAACCCTCTAAGACTGACCATCCTCTAGCAGCTTCTAGAACATCTCCTGCAAAACAAACAAAATTATTAACACTTTTAAGCAAGAATTATTTTTTTTTTTAAAAAAAATAATATTAATACTGTAGCTACTTACCTCCACCTCCAACGCCCTCGGCCCGCTCCAGCCGTTGTTCACTTTTTTCTTGCAGCACCTCTCCAATAATTCCTTTTGCTTGGGGGGTGATCGAGCTTTGCTTCCTGAGAAGAAATAATATTTAGCATCTTATTTATAAAATAATGGTAAAGCATTTAAAATACTATTATTTACTTACAAACTTCCTCTTCTGCATGCCACTGGAGGAAGCCCCCCCCCCAGATACACAATTGAGGACACTATGGAGTTTGCCGCCCGGTTCGCCTTTTATAAGGACTCCCGCTGGAAGTCAACTCTGGCCCAGTATGTCTGGAGCTGGAGCCAAACCTTGTTGGCCAGTCTGAGTGGCCTGACCAGGCTGGACAGGGCAATGGAATGTATTTTTCGGATTTACTTATCGGTCAAGATGTGGAACACCTAGAACATGGACTCATTGTTACAGTCCCACCAGTAGGTCATCTATAGTAATAAAATTAAACAAAATGTCCGTAAATTTCATTAAATAATTAGATTATTAGATAAAACCAAATTAATTTAAAATTAATTACCTTCATGCTCTCAAACCACAAATGCTGGTACTCTTCCAGCACCTGCCTCAGACATGGCGATGGGTGGGAAAGTGTCCTATCACCATTGCATTGATGCGCTTATGAAATCGGCGGTCAGATCTAAAAGGACATGCTATATTAAACATTTTAATATAAAATAATACTAAAAAAAATTGATAAACAAATTTACCTTGCGCCATTCAGTCTGATGTATTGGGCGCGCTGATGGTTGGGGATTGATAATAGTGGTGGAGCAGCCGCTGGGGTGTCGTCTCATCAGCTACGGGTGTAGCTCTAGATGCTCTAGCATCATCTGGAGTCTGCGGGGCGGGGGACGGTGTGGTCGTGTCAGGTGGTGTGGGTGGTCGAAGAACTGCTTTCCCAACATGGGAAGCATCTGCTGGTAGAAGTGGCGGGCCACGACCATGACCTCTTCCTTGACCTAATTCTTACACATCGGAAAAATTATCATGAAGTTATGATTATTGTACTCATTAATTATTTAAAAATATTTAATTTTCTTGTGCACATATACAAACGGGCCAAGTATTGCTTTAAGTTATATATCCATTTTAATCTATCAACATTATCTTTTGCTGATAGATGAAGATGGATAAACGTAACAAGTTCTACTGGCAAAATTCAATTGATGGGCTAAACAAGATTAAAGGCATGCGTGATTTGTTTGTAAGCTGTTACCAAAGAAATATACATTTTTGAATAATTATTAATTATTGGAAATATTGTTCTCAATTTGTTTTCTATTTCTAATGATTATGTAATTGTCCTTTAATTTGAAATATAACCTTAATATTGTTATTGTTGACATTATTTTGTAAATAATATTATTATTGGGATTATTTGTCTAATTTTGTGATTATTGACTTTATTATGTAAAAATGTTATTTTTGGGAATATTTTATATTTTTGCGATATTTGACATTGTTACGAAAATAATGTTATTACTGGGAATATTAGCTTATCTTTTGTGATTGTTGACATTATTATGTAAAAATGTTATTATTGGAAAAATTTGTCTAATTTTTTTATTATTGACATATTATATAAA
>NW_011628064.1:0-16972 GCF_000512975.1 Sesamum indicum | reverse complement strand
TTTGTGATTATTTACATTACTATTTAAAAAGATTATTATTGGAAATATTGATCTAATTTTTTTATTATTTATATTATTTTATTTAAATAATGTTATTATTGCGAATTACTATTGGTCTAATTTTTGTGATTGTTTACATTATGATGTAAAAATTATTTTATTGGAAATATTAGTCCGGGAATATTAGCTTATCTTTTGTGATTGTTGACATTATTATGTAAAAATGTTATTATTGGAAAAATTTGTCTAATTTTTTTATTATTGACATTATTATATAAAAATGTTATTATTATTAGGAATATTGGTGTAATTTTTGTGATTATTTACATTACTATTTAAAAAGATTATTATTGGAAATATTGATCTAATTTTTTTATTAGTTTTGAAAAATTACACAAAATTTCTATAATTGCAGAAATTATATAAAATAAATTTCTATAATTGCAGAAATTCTTATACAACTAAATAGTTCTATATTTGCAAAACTTACATAAAATAACTTTTTTACAGAATTGTTTTAACAATAAAAAAAATTGACAGAGAATTTTTAAAAATCACCCAAAATTAAGAGAAAATTATTAAAATAACAAAAAATATACAAAAATTTGGAGAATTAAATAAAATTTACAAAAAAAATTTAAGATTTTCAAAAATTTATAGAAAATTATTAAAATTACCAAAAATTATGAATTTTTTTATAATTTCATAAATGTATAAAATTTTTTAAAAATTACAGAAAAATTAAGTAATTATTTTTAAATTGCCGAAAGTTTTTTAAAATGTTTAATTTTACACCAAAAATAAAGAAAATAAAAAATATAGGATAAATTGTCCAAAACATGTTAATAATCAGAAAAAGTAGACTATAAATTAATTATGGTCATTGAAAACATATAGTGCTACGAATTAAATTGATACATGTTCAAAAGATCAAATATATTAGTATATCTAAGATTGCTAGTCTTACATAGATATAAGTAGAATCTTATACTGTTGTATTGGATCGTCTAATCAGACCGTTAATATTTTTATCAAACCGTTGGATAGTATTAAATCGATAAAATACTACATTCTATGAAGTTTTTGACATTTTTGTTATACGGATACTAAGATATCGTATCTGATACACAATCATTGACGTTGAAAAAATGATGGAACTGACCATCAGACAATTTTTTGATTTTAGATCAGACCACTAGATATGCTCACATATGAAAAGTATTGTTATCAGTTTAAATTTGGTGTTAATCAAGGTCCCAGATATTGAGACATTGTAATCGGGAAGTGAACGAGCAATCTATGGGCATATTTAGGGACGATTTTTGGAACACATTTAGAAACGTGTTTTTTAATAATTTCAGAAAAAGATATTTTATACATTTACGAACGGAACGGTTTTATTTAAATTTCATATTTCACAACGGTCAAATATTAAATAACCGTTCCTAGGTTTCATTTTTCCTCAAGTTTTCTTTTGGTGCGAAACTCAATTTGTTGCAACTTATTTTGGAAGGGTCAAAATAAATTAACAGTTCCTATATTTTAATTTTTCCTCCTTTTTATTTAGGACATTGTAATATATTAAATGGTTTATTTTATTAATGTCGGTTCAAAGTTGGAAAGGGCTTTGGGTCGACTTCCTAATTTATTGACCGTTCCTAAATACAAAAAAAATGTAAAGGGCTTTGGGTCGACTTCCTAATTTATTGACCGTTCCTAAATACAAAAAAAATGTGTTTTGTTTTTTTCTAAAAAAAAATTAGTGGTATGGACAAATAGTTTGCAAATTGTACTTCTAAATTAGCTGGTAAACTATTTTTATAAATTATAATCGAAAATTTTTTAATTTATACAGAAAACGGTAAATGTCAATCGTAATTATTGTCTTCCTCAGTCTCGTAATCCTCATCAAAGCTATCCTCGTCAGACTCGTCATCAAATTTAAAGTTCCCTGATCGGGCCAACATGAGTACGTACGACCGTACTGCCAGTGTGTTGCGAGTCCATCCGTGCATAAACCTAGTCTAACATTACGGAGCTCTACTTCAAAATGAGGGTATGTCCGGTCAAAATGCCTCAATGCATCTAAATCAGACGGATGGCACATGGATCCCTCTTCCGTTCGATTGTTGGCATGCCACGATATTTACTTGGCAGTTGCTTTTGAAACATACAACCTTTGCAGGCGAGCGGTAACCGAAAGGTACCTAAGAATGCTATACGATGTCTTTTTGTGATTAGGATTTTGCTCCCTGGTTGACTTGTATGTAGCTTCTCCGCAAAACTTGCAGTAGTCCAAATCAATGTTGTCCTTCTTGTACAACATGCAACCATTTTTATACACATCAATCTTCTCAATAGGTAAACCCAAGTTTCTTAATGATTTCTTCGTACTATAGTAATCTTGGGGCAGAGTGTGGTTGCGGGTCACTATATGATTAACCCATTGGGATATTTGGTCACATATATGCTGAGAAAATGGCCAACGAACTTGATATTCAACAACTCGGCAACAACCTCAATGGAGATTGGGTGCAACAATTCCACATCGACTGCTCAACTCCATGCACTGCATTGTGAAACCGATCTGCCAGTCCGAACACATAATCGTATCATCTAGAATAATATAAACTACACCCCATATTAGTAGGACACGACCTTGTACCTTTATTAGGCACACCATCCCGATTATACTTAGAAGACCAGACAGCCGGCCTGGCGGCATCAAAAACCATTCTCTGTGTCGAATCCATCTGCACCGCATCACCCGAAGGCTTGCCCTCCATAACATTAGAAATGGGAGTTTGCTCCTCCTACAATTGGGCCACGGTGATGGCCTCAAAATACTCCTACACCCTCTCCTCGCCATGAGAAGTCCAATTATAATACTCTGGCATAAAACCTTTCATAAATAAGTAAAAATTTACCTCGTCCGTGGTTTTTGAAAAACTTCATTTTTGCACTTCCGAAAATGACATTTAATTTTCTCACCATCCATACATGCATGTTGAGACTTGGGTCATTCTATAAATGTAGCAACACCATCCTCAACAGCGTAAGACGCGACCAATATGAAAGGTTCTTCTCATACATTCATCTACTCAACTGTCTTAACATTACGATGAGTCACAAACACAGAAACACACACACACACACATATATATATTATAACATTAAATTTAATTGATAAAATTATAACAAATATAATCAATTGACAAATAAAAGGTTAAAGTTGTTACCTGATCAAAATAACTTCAAATATCAATAAAAATTTCAGACAGGTTGACGAACGAGACTAGAAAAATATTTGTGAGATAGTGGGAGATCAAAAAAATTCGAGAGAGATTGAGGAAATAGAGAGAAAATAAGAATCGAAGAAGATAGTGACATTAAATGAAAAGAGCACACATATTTGGTTGTTAAAAAATAGCCGTTGATTTAGATTTTGAAATGGTCCTTTCGACGGGTTTAGGAACATTTTTTTTTTATTGTTGAAATATAGCCATTGTATTTCATTTGGAACAGTCTGTGTAATACTAAATAAATAATATAAAAAAATAGTTCCAATTTGCGTCGAATTTTGGAACGATTGTTGAAACACATTACTTCTTAAATAAAACTAATAATTTTGAATGGTTTTCCATATAATTGATTAAGGGTGTTCCAAAATTGTACCTTATTTTCGAATATATTTTCTAACTGTCATCTTTTGGACATCCTTTGTCACACATATGTCCCTAATTCTAATATTATGTTCCAAACAGAGTTCCAACCATCTACCGTTACTATTTTGTAATGGTATTTGGATCGGATTTTATAACTGTTTGATCGGAACTCATGTTGGAATGGTATGCCTGTTCCAAAATTATAACAAAAAAAAAAGGTAGATCATGACATCATCTTCCAATATCCGTTCATTATTTGTTCCAAAGACCGTCCCAAGATGAAATGGGTTTAGGAACGGTTGCCCTAACCATGTCAAATCCCACCTTTTTTTATAGGGCAGTGATGTGCTCTAGCAAAATCCCATCCATAAAAGTGGTTGGCGGAGCACAAGATCTAGGATCCGATCATAGCACAAGAAATGGGGTCTGCAAGTTTTTTAGTTTTACAAGCTAGCTTAAGGTACTATCACTATAAAAAAAAGCGGAATTTGAAGCGAGTTTAGGAACGGTTTTTTTGGCGTTTGGAACGGTTTGCAGGACATCGAACTTATTTGGGGTGATTTTTGAAATGGTTGGAAATTCAACCTTAGAAATGGCGTTACAAAATTTTAGGAACGGTTCTAGCAAGACCATTTCTATTTGGGATGGAAACTGTAACACACTACGAAAATCATTTCTAATATTAAATTTGTCAAGAAAAATTTATTTTTTCAATTGGAACGGTTTCAGGAATTGTCAGTCGTATTTAAGAACACATATATAAAACCATTTTTTAGTAATGGTATTAGCAACGGTCTTTCTGAGAACACGTACTTAAAATTGAAATAGCATTGGTATTACGAACGGTCAACCACTATTTAGAAACACTTATTAGAAATGATTTTAGCAATGGTATTTGAAACAGTCAATGTAGTTTAAGAACAGGGGTTTGGAACTATTTTAGTAATGGTATTTCGAACAGTCATTTATTTAGATTTATAATATTTTTTTACCATTACTAAAATCGTTCCTAATTTTTTAATTCTATAATTTATTTATATTTTATAATTTATTCATATATCTAATAAATTGTAATAAATAAATAAATTTATATATTATATTATATAATAAATTAATTTAATAAATTTTTTATTAATTATATTTACGAATTTAATTAATTAACTAAAATTGAAATAATGAAATTTAATAAATATTATGAAACATGAATAATTAAGAAAAAATATTATATTAGTATGAAGAATTATCTAATTAATAAAATGAAAAAATAATTAAAATCAAATCTAAGCCCTCCTCTTCAACGATATCAATCTCGTCCTGGTTTGAGGCTGGGGGGTCTGTTGAAGGCAATTCTGGAACATCTCCTGCAAAACATGCAAAATTATTAGTACTTTTAACCAAGAATTATTTTTTCTAAAACAAAGAATATCAATAATCTACTTACCGCCACCTCAGCCGCTCACAGCCCACTCCAGCAGCCGTCCTCTTTTTTCGTGTAGCACCTTTCAAATAACTCCATCCGCTTGGACGGCTGATCGAGCTCTGCCTCTCGTAAAAGAAAAAAATAGTTAACATCTTATTTATCAACATTATTTTCCGTTGACAAATGAAGATGGATAAACCTAAATAGTTATACTGACAAAATTCACTTGATGGGCAAAAACTTAAAGGCATGTGTGATCTGTTTCTACATGGTTACAAAGGAACTATATATTTTTAAATAATTATTAATTGTTAATTGTATTTTAATTTAAAACATAAATTGCATAAATTACTCAAAAAATTATACATAAATTGCATAAATTACACAATAAATTACACATAAATTGCATAAATTACACAAACTGTAGAAATGACCAAAAATTAGAATAAAATAACAAAACAAATTCAAAATTAACAAAAGTTTTCTGTCAGTTTTTAAAAATAAAAAAAAATTAAAAAAGTACCAAAAATTTACAGAAAATTTTTAAAAATTACCTAAAAAATTTACAACAAATTAGAAAAATTACAAAAACGTTACAGAAAATTAGGAAAATTAAAAAAAATACAAAAATATCAGAAAACCATAATTAGTTTTTTTAAAAAAATTTTAGAAAATTTTTTCAAAAAGCAGAAATTTTATATAGTTAAATGGCCGATTTTTTTTTCGAAAACTAGCCAAAATGTTTTAAAAAATTTGATGTTTTATTTTATACGAAAGTGGGGGAAAAAAGGAAGAAAAGTGTGGTGGGGGTGGGGGGTATCAAAGAAAAAAGTTGGGGGGTCCAAAAAAAGGAAAAAGGAAACCCAACCATTTGATTCCACTTACCTCTGGACGGCGGAGGACGGCTGACGGTAGTGGAGCTAAGTACCAGGTGAGGGAGAGAGTGAGGGAGGGAGAGTGAAGGAGGAAGAGGGAGGGAGAAATAAAAAATTCTTCTAAGTTTTGTATGTATACCGATTTTTGAAGCGGGCTTGGAACCGGCAATTTTTAAAAAACCATTCCAAGACCTCTCCTAGCAAAAAAAAACATATCATTTCTGTTGACAAGCAATATTTAAAAAGTTGTTCCTATTGTTTAGCCATTCCAAATAACCGTTCCCTAAAAAACAATGTCATTTGTTTTGAAATGACGTCATTTTGGTGTAATATTAATACGACCACTCCTAATGCTTACTAACAGTTCCTGTGTCTCAAAATTATTTTCCCAAAAAATTCAGAAAAATAAAAAATAAAAGAAAAACTATCCTAGACATGTTAATGCTAAGAAAAAAACAGACCATAAATTAATTAAGACCATTTGAAACATATAATGCGTTAAATTGAATTGAAATATGTTCGAAGATCAAGTGTATTTGTATATATAAGGTTGTTGGTCTTACATAAGTTTGACTTTCCCACCACTTTTCATTTTGGCGCGAAATTAAAATTTTTGAACTGATGTTGGAACAATCAAAATAAATTGGCCATTCCTAAATTTTTATTTTCCCACCTATTTTATTTAGGGTATTGTAATGTATTTAGGAACGATTTTCTTAAAGTCCGTTCAAAGTTGGAATGACCTTCGGAACAGTTTGTTGGTTTCTGGACAGTTTGTAATCAGGAAAATTTATTTTTGTTCTCAAAAATAATTTTATTTGTGTGAGAACATTATTTTTCAAGTTGTGTACAAAATCCACTCCAAAAACCATTCCAATTTGTAGCGGATTTTGGAAAAGTTTTTCGAAACACAATACTTCTTAAGTAAAACTCATAATTTGGAACGATTTTTCGCATAATTCATTAAGTATATACTAAAACCGTTTCAAATTGTACCTTATTTTGAAAACGTTTTTTAACTATCATCTTCTGGACATTCATTGTCATACATATAGGAACGGTCGCTGCAAGATCTTTCATAATTTTAATAATCTATTCCGAACGAGTTCCAAATATTAACTGTTACTATTTTTCAGCTGTCTTTGGAACGGATTTTGTGACGGTTAGTGAACGGTTTTGACATTCCAAAATTATTACGCAAAAAAAGTGGATCATGACGTCATCTACCAATATTTGTTCCTCATGTGTTCCAAAGCCCGTTCCAGTATGGAATGGGTTTTGGAACGATACCCTTACCCGTGCCAAATCCCACCTTTTTTGGTAGTGTGTATAAGGCCTTTTCCAATTTCTTTCCATTTGTTATGGTCTTCTCATATTGTATCTCATTAGATGAAAATATTATTTATGTTTTGTCCTTACATCTATTATCCAATAATGAATTTAGCCTTTGATTTATATTTGTTCTCACGTGCATTTTAGCCTTCTCACGTGCATTCTCACGTGAATTTAGCCTTCTCACGTGCATTTTCATTTAAATTTGTTCTAAGACTCTGGTAACAATTCATGAAGTCGGGAAGATGGATTGTTAACTGACGTATTATCTCCATAGGGTGAGAACTTGATGACTCCATCAAATGCTTGTTGCGGTGATTTAGATATTCCAACAGATAGTAACAAATGAATCAGCTTCTAAACGCCGAAGTGACATATAGGAACTTGATACTAGTAGGCACAGTTTAGATAAGGGACTAAAATAATTCAATTAGGAATAAGTGACAATGCCAAGATTTGCCTGAAAAATGTGTACTTTAAGAGACATAGCTGAGTGTTTGTCCTCTGCTTTACACAGGGCAAACTTTATAGACTTCAACCTTATGCTTTACCCAATTGCTCAATGTGGATAATGCATTATCGCAAAATGCACAAAGTGTTCCACGATACCCAATGCTCTCTTGTGTCACCGTTCTTGTCCCACCAGAAGTTAGACGTCATGCCTTCAATCTCATGAATAGGTGATGAGGGAAATTTTAAGCTGATATAGGATACATTACGATAGATTGAATAATTTCCCTTAGGAGAATCTCCTTACCCGCTTGGGAGAACACCTTCTTCCTCCAGCCTTGTACTCTTTGTCAAATCTTATCCTTTATTCTAGCACATTAATATTTCTTTCTTCAAGCGTCCACCCACCGCTGGTAACCCCAAGTGTTGACTTTCACTACGGCCAAGTGGTAATCATTGCATATGTTCTTACTAAACCCCATGCTTGATTAAGATTAATAATCTACCCCGATGCTTGTGTGCATCGGTATAGTATGGTACCATGGAAAGATGACTATGTGGCCTTGCAAAAAACAGAAGGGTATCTTCAAGAGTATGTGAGATATTCGGGGTGCCACGGTTGCCATTCAAACACCCTGGATCAAACCCAGTGATTTAGCCGCTTTTAACATTCCACTGAGAACTTATCAACAAAATAAGAATAGGTAAGGCGATAGGGGGTCTTCTTGTTCGATTCCCCTAGACAGCTTTACTAGTCTAAAATTCTCACCATTAAGAACAGAAGAATAACTAACAGTACAAAACAAGCATCAAAAGGACATGGACAAAAGATTAATCAAACCCTAGTCTAATAAGATAGACTCCAAGAAGAGCCACTCAACCAGGTCTTAGACGTTGCTCATGTCAAGCTTCATTATTAAATAGCCTTTCTTTCCTGCTGTCTCAGATTTCAAGAAGTAATTAGCATCATAAGTGAGAAAAATATTAACAAATATTAATCGACCTGGAATAAAGGCCAATTGTGATTATGAGATAATTAAAATAGAGAAGGTTTAATCTAGCTATGGTTTTTTATGCACTCTATAAATGACATTGCAAAAGCTAATAGGTCGAAAACATATGCACTCTATAAATGACATTGCAAAAGCTAATAGGTCGAAAACATTAAACTGAATCAATCTTATCACATCTTGTAATTAGAAGTATATGAGTAAGATTCAGCGAAGTATCAAACCATTGATTATGCAACAAGTTAAGAATGACAAAAGAGATATTTTTTTCTTATGATATGCTAAAATTTGTTACAAAAGATTTGGGGCATACCATTGGGTTTGGGTGATTTCAAAAGAGACATTTGTGAGATAGCTTCTACAATCTCCTTCTCTTTGTAGGGTTCTTTTAACGGCCATTTCATCTCCTTTGATACCTTGCGTTCACCTCTGTTTACTACCTCGTTAATGATCTTTGGAGAGGGGTATGCCAAGGTGAATAATTCATCAAAAAATTGATAATGATGCTCACAATCTACTCTTTTTCTTGACACCACGTACACTCATCATTTTGCAGTTCATCAATCTTATTCAGCTGATGCCTGTGAGATGCTTTCAAATGAAATAACCTTGAGATGCAATCATCCTCTTTTGACCAATCTTCTTTGCCTCTTTCTTTCTAGATCATCTCATCTTCCATAAAACATCTCTCAATTTCCTCTCGACATTTTTTCAGCATTTTCAATCAATGCTCAAGATTCTAGAAATTTAATCCTTACTTCAAGCTCTTTAATCATCCATTTCAAGTGTCCAAATGAGCACTTGCTCTATCTAGCCAGTTACATCCTACAGCTTTCGACTTGCTAAGTAGATGTTTAATGTTAAAAGAGGTACAAACAACCTTCCCACTATCAAAAAGCGCTACACCTTAGAGCAGTTGTTGTGAAAATTGCAGATTTAGAGTCATACTTATAATTAAAGGAGCACAGTCAGACAATTGAATCAGGATGACATCTACTTTTGCATTTGATCAGGTAGACCACCTTGAGTTTGCACATGTACAATCCAAACGAGCCATGACATTATTGGAATGAATGACAAAAAGCCAATTAGATTGGTTGTTAATCATTCTCCAATCTTTATCAAATAATATTAGATTGATGAATACGGTAAGAGTTCATCAAGTTGGCAGTGCGTTTTATTTTGTACCACTGATATTGATTGGGGTTTTTAATATCACAACCAAATGTGCACAGATCGAAAGGTGAAACTCGTGGAGTTGGGCTACGCATAGATTTGGCAGTTATGAAACCAACTCATGAAGGTCTCGGCCTGATGCGTTCCAAGTCGAGAACCTGGAAATAGGGCATCAAAGGTCCTATAGAGTCTTGCACTAAGTATCGCAGCCGTGTTTCGTCGGCAGGAGACGTAGGTCTTCTTTGCTTTAGTGGATTAGTTCAAAAGGTAGTTGACTGACTGAACTGACTTGCAGGAATCGTCTTATGGAAACTATTAAGGCCTGATCAGTATGACTAGGATTTTTTGGTGCTGATAGTATGAGATTAGTCCTCGTGAGACATGATCGTCATAAGCTTTATCCAGTGCATTATGAGTATGTAGTAAGGACGGTGGATTCCAATAGAGGATCTATCCCCTATCAGTATATGTCAGTGAGTTCTCCTATGCACACTAAGATAGTTTAGACTCTAAAAGTATTTAGCCAAAATGATAGATCGATTAGGCATAGTTTTTAAGATCAGGTCATTAGAGTAAATGCGTCAGGAGTATTAAGCATTGTTGCCTAGTCAAGGATGGGAACCGACACCCAATTTGATGCCTAATTCTAAGACCAGGAGATGGTTGACAGTAGGACCGTACTCGTACAGATTCGGAGCCTATATGTTCACGCTGATATTCACCTACTTTCTAGTACCATGGACCGTTGTTACACGACCACCCATGGTAACGAGTTATTTCAGATTATGGGATAATTCAGAATAATTAATTGAATTAGATTTAATTAATTTTATTGGTCGCACATGCCCAAGTCTAGCTGAGGGTGAACTTAAAGTGTCACACCCTACCACTATAATGGGATGAAATTAATTTGGAATTAATTCCAGAGAGTCGAATTAATTTAATTGAATTAAATTAAATCTTGGAGAGAATGAATGATTGGATCATTTATTTAGACCAATTCATTTGATGGATTACTTTAGTTTAATTAATTGGATTAATTAGAATTTCAAGTTAGCTATTAAAATTAATTAGATTAATTTTACTGGGCTTTGTTTGATTTATGAATTGGATTTATAAGTTAAAAGCGAGAAAATAGAAGGCTTGGATCCTTTAATTGGATCAAAGTATATTTTAATATTGGACTTATAAATTAAATTAGGTTTGATTTAAAGTCCATTAGACTTGGGCTTGATTTAGTTTTAATTAATCAAGCTCGGTCCATTAAAATGCAAGCCCAAGTCCTTTGTTAGACCATGGCTAGGTTAAAGAGTCAAAACTCCTCCTTGGGTGTGGTGTGGCATAGAGGTGTTAGATGGTTGAAGAAATCTTTCTAGGTTAAAGCTCCTTGGTATCTTGTGACTAGGTCACATATAAAGTTTCTAAAATACTCACAGCCGACCAGCAGCTGCAGCAAAAACATATCCATGAAATTTCACTCATATTTTCTCTCCAAATACCCTCTTAAGATCATAGAGATCCAAAGAGGAATAAAGGATCAAATTTTAAACTATAACGTTGTTGATTCTTTGCACATTTGTTGAGTTTTTGCTAGTACAAAATCTCCACATCCTTTAGTGGTGGTGTGTTAGTCTTTGGAGGGTCTCTAAATCGAGATCTCACTATGAACGATACAAAATGAGGAATCAACGCTTGTAGTCGAACATAATGTGGATTTTTGTCCCTCTTATTTATTTTTTCTCCGAATTATTGGCCTTTTTTGTTTTATTTCTACACCGAAAGTCAGGGAAAAGATTAAGGGTACACCCATTGGTCAATATTTAATTTTGAATATAATTTTGGGCTAGAGAATTTTTCTTAAATTTTGGAATATATAAAATATAATTGATTCTTGAAAAAGTAGAAAAAAAACAAAAAGTTTCAAAAAATAAAAAATATAGCAGTTTGCTCATGTCTGCTTTACGTTTTTTCAAAAATTTTATTTTTTCTGATTTTTCTGCATATTTTTCTGAAAAGTAAATTTTGGGGAATTTAATTTCTGGTTGAGATGTGGTATTTTCTAAAATTAAATTACTAAAATTAATTTGAATGGGTTCTCAAACAAGAATTTAATTTTTGTATCGGTTGCACTTATGTCCATAAATAAGTTGCATTATTTTTAATGGAAAAACTCTTGGATTGGATATGTGATTAATATGACATTGGATATTATTATTATAATGCATGGTTTGTGTTATATTTTTTGTCCATGTTTATTTTGAAAATAAATGTGTTTTTTTGTTAATTTGATTAACATGGATGATCACAAAACCCATTGGATGGTTTATTTTCTATTGGGTTGTGGCATGCGTGCCACTTATTTTCTTGTCTATCTGTTTTTAGCCTAATTATTTAAGGCATGTTTCTCCCTATTTATGTACTTTCCGCTACTTCTGTTTGGGGTTTCGTTTTGGTCGTTATAAGTGTAGTAGGTTAGGGAAATTTAGTTTTATTGTTTGTAACAATTGAAAAAACTAGCTCAGACAATAGAGGCCTATGGAGGAGCCATAGGTTGGCACATAGAGAAGAGGTCGAAAGGACGGAGCCTACGAAGGAGATGAGGAAATATAGTGACATTACAAAGCCCATAGTATGTTAATGGGCCTACCCTAGACTGACCATCGATCTACTATGAGCTTAGTAGATCACATAGGCGGCTTTTGATTATCCAATAGTGGCGTACTAGACTTTTATTTTTGCGTTCCATGCATTTTAATTAATATTTTTAATATTTAGAATATTATGCATGAAAAATATTAAATGTGATGAGGTCTCGGTCATATAAATAACAAAAAACCCTCACTTGGTTGGACCAAGTTAAAATATTAGACCCAAAAATATAAATAAACATCGAGAATTTTGCTTGTGGACTCGAAGCCCACTAAGTAAAGGTTTTACGAAAACCCATTTGAGAGTGATGGTTTTTATAGAAATAGTGGGAGGGTTAATAACTGAAGTCCAAATCCTTAACCTGAACATCATTTTATAATAATCTAGTAATTATTGTATTAATTGTAGATGTCTATGAATCCACTTAACAGCATACTTGAGGATAATAAATTTTGATGGAACAAACGATTCAAATTGGCTGAGAAATCTGAGGATAATCCAAAATTTCAAGAACTAAACTTATGTTCTGGATAAGTCTACCTCGTACTTTGCCAAAAGGGTTCTTGCTAAGAAAACATTTGACGCTCGAGAAATTTACTCAGTGGCATGAGGACAACTGGACAATTCGCAGTATCGTACTGGGCATGATGAGTAACAAGATCCAGAAACAGTACGAGAGGTACAAAGATGTATGGTCAATAATACACCGCAAAATGAACATTATGTGATAACGTATGAAGGAATTCTTAGGTGCTAGAATAGTTGAGGGATTGTCCGTATGAGAGCATCGAGTGATGATACTATCCCTAGTAGAAAAGCTGAAAGACCTCCAGGTTGATTTCGAGAATGAACGTGATCTTACAATCACTACAACCCTTTTTCGATCAATTTATTATCAACTAGAACATGAATGGGATTGAGAATAACCTTCATGAGTTGATTAATATGTTGGTCTAGTACAAGACAACGGTTGAAAAATATGCATCAGCCAGTACTAGTAGGAGAGGCTTCGATCTCTAAAGCGAAGGGCAAGGGTGCCAAATGGGGGAGAGAAAGAGTGATGAGACTTCTTCTGCTTCTTCTAACACTTCAAGTGATCCTGTTACGCTGTTAGGCGGGGGTAAAGGAAAAAGGATGATTGTTCTTTAGTCAAGGATACCAAATGATGTTTGCATTTATTGCTGAGAGAAGGGCCATTGGAAGAGAGAGTGTCCTGACCTCCTCTCTGATGAAGGTAAAATTTTTAATTGAGTATTAACATAATCCCCATTCTACTCATGGTATTGGATACCACTGAATTCATAATCTGTGAATGGTTTGCATGTGATGATGAGGAATAGAAAAATGAAAACAAGAAGGTCCTAAGGCTTAGCGATAGAGGGGCTATTATTGTAATGACTAGGGACATAGTTAGGCTTAGTGGTGATCATGTTCATATAGCGTTTATGTAACCTAGCATGATCGAAATAGTGATTTCAATTATTGTTGGACAATTTTGACTCTGTATATTGGTCGATAAGTCTTTTCTGTAACATTAAATGAGAAATGTCTATTGGGTGAAATATAAAATTTCTATTCATAATTGGATTATGCATAATCAAGAATGAAACTAATCGTTCTGGTTGGACAATCTTTTTCTAGCGGAGGATGAGAAAGTGTGATGGACTCAAAGAGCATTAGAAATAGGCGATTCGGATCCATTAGCTTTCAAAACCTTTTCTGAGAATGAGAAAGACCACAAAAGCTTTTTGTTGGTCAAAATGAGCTTATCAGTTGCACATTGAACTGGATCTAGTGTGATATTTGTTAGTCACCAAAACACACAAATTCAGTTTGGGGTTCACAAGTCTAATTCCATTTGATCGGTTCAAAGAATTAGACTCAAAGTGGTGAACCAAACTGATCACCTTTTGATTGGATCGAGAAGGTATGTATTTAGTGGGAGTTCTTGAATATTGAAAAATGAGAATATGATTCTCCACTGAATGAAAGTCTGCCTGAAAGGGCCACAGTTGACCAGCCTTTGATAAGAAAGAAATTAAAAGACATAACGAAGTAGAGAGAAAGATACATATATCATCATTCTTCGTTAGCTTTTCTTGATTCTTTTTATTTCCAATAAGGAACAATTAAACTTTATTGATTCATGATTGTAATGAAATTAATAATGCAGTGAAAATATAGACATTCTACTCTTTTCTTCTTTAACTGAAGATGTTAAAAGAAGGGCAAATTGAAATTAATTTGTATATATTCTGATGTTCCATCATTGAGATTTTGAATAATTAATATATTGAAATTTTAACTAAAATTCGATTTGTTCAACTATTTTAAAAAATTATGAACTTCTTATTATGAACATCCACCATAAAGCGTTATCAACACGACTTTACGCTCAATCAAGGTAGAATGTTAAATTTTTCTATGTATAATATTGGGAAAATCATGTTTGGGTACTATTAAAAAAGGTCAGCTTTGTTTTATGTATCACAAATTTTGCAAGTTCAGTTTTTGGAACCATTAAACCAAAAAATAAGTATTTTTTGTACCAACTTAACGGCAAAGCTCATGTGCCGTGCACATGGGCCTTAACAACCGTCATGTAGCACCCCCTTCGCAAAAAGGGCTATATCTATGCTAAACGTCATACTTATAGTAATCCCTGTGTTTATATATATAAATGCACATAATAATTTAATCAATACGTACATGTAACCCCAACGTCATAACAGGCGTAATCAACCTACAACATCATATATGCACATCAAACACCACAAGTAATTCATCACAGGTAATCTCCATTCTTATGTTCTCTCTATACAATCAAAATGTGATTTGACCTCTAACTGACAAAGAGGAGAAAACTGCATACTTGCCCGACCTGCCTGAGTATAACGCGTAGACCTAGGCTTCAATAGTCGGACACCTCAAAGTCTACTCCTGAATGAAAATGTCAGCAGTGGGATGAGTCTGCCACTCAGTAAGTAAATAACCAGCTCTATCTCTATATGTATATCAAACACAACCCAAACAAGATAAGTAGGCAACATACATGGAATACAGTCAATTTAATTCTAATATAATCAGCTGTGGTACATCATATAGCTATCTCACAATAAGATAATCAATTAAACTTCCTTTTTCCTAGTTTGCTTACTAGAAGGTGATATTGTGTTTTTCCCGTCAACTTAATCTCACCGTTATATAAATTTAAGTGAATCCCCTTGAAAAATGGCTCATCAATCTTATTTCACAGTTAGCTCTTTCATATCGCACATAGCTCTTTTCATATCACATCTTTTTTATATCGCAGGATCGCTCTTTTCATATTATATTTTCACCTTATAGGCTTCTCAACACATCAAGGGGTATTCACACCACAATTATATTCAATTTCCACCACTCCCACCTTTCCACATATCATCATTCTTATAAGCAACTAGTAATGTTAAATAATATATCAACATATTCTTATTTTCAGACATCCACAACACATCAAACAACAAACATAATATTTCATCGTATTTCCTCATTCCACATACACAATACCGTCAATGAAATTAAATCATCCATCACTCATATACTTTCAGATAAATCAATGTCAGCATGAACCACAAATTCATATAACAGTAAAACCACAAACAAAGGGGACATATATAGATAATACTAATTGTTTACTTACCTCGACCTTACAACGCTTTTATCTATCCAATAGGTAGTGGTTCAGTCTTTTCAGTTTACCCCCGTATCCTATAATGAGTTATACCACATACGGTTAATATATCGAGAATATCGTAATTTCTTTTAAATATAATACTATTATTATTCGTGCAATTTCTAATAATTCTTTAATATTCCATTTCTATCGACATACAACTCTTTGTTTTTCCTCTTTACTAACATACCATTCATTAAATATAATTTTCAGAGTATTTCTATGAATTTTCTATCACTTTCTTGCTATTATACACTTTAATTAAATAACAATACGTAGAATTGCGTATTTGGTTAACAATTTCGATGAAATTATATAAATTAGCTATAGTAATATTTAAGTCTAACAAATTTAATAATCTAATTAACCAACAATATTATTTTTATATCCGATTTGATATTTAATTCGACACTTATTTAAATAGTCAAACTCATAAAATATTCCAGTTAAATAGTACATCACTCAATATAAATAATATTTAATAAATGGACTAATTAAATAATATAATTATATAAATTAATTAAAATTAAAATTGTATTTTCGTACCTCGATTTCTCTATTTTTTTTCGCAGGGAGAATTGCAAATTCACAATTGAAATGTGTGTGTAATGTGTATGTAAATTGTGTGTACAAAAGAAGAGAGAAGAGAGTGAGGCGGTGGGGGTGGTGGCCCACCAAGC
>NW_011628063.1:339012-353897 GCF_000512975.1 Sesamum indicum | reverse complement strand
TAACGGAGAGGGGGCGATTGAGCTGAGTTTACAAAACACATGGGAGCTTTTAGCCTATTTTGAAAACAGGAAGGTGCTTTTTGCAGACTTTTTAAAACACAGGAGGATTTTATGCATTTTGTCCGAAAAAGACATCACACTTCTTTGGTCCCAATTAATTACTGCACTAACTAATATGATTATATATATTTATATGTATATATATTCTAATTTACTGCGCATTGGCTATTCTTTATCAACAAAAATTTTTTTACATTATGTTAGAATAAATATGTAATATGATTAATTATTATAAATTACTACAACGAAACGGTCATTAACTGTTATTTTGCCAAGTGAGACCAAGATATTAGTTATAGCTAAAATTTATATTGATTTTATTTGACCATGGTAAATATTAATAATTTACTGTGTTTTTTAAGTTGTAGTCGTTTATAATGCAGGGAGAATTTAATTTTTTTTTTACGCGTTCGGTGTATATTTATTATTATTATTGAATACAATGAAATTAATCTTAAACCCATTTATTTTTGTTCATATTCATTAAAAAAATTCATTAATAACATTTTATAAAATACATTATTTTATTTTATTTGAATATTTCAAATATTATTCATAAGATAAGTTTTGATATTCTATAATCATAATAACATGTTTGGTCCCTTGAAAATGATGAAACCCGACTTGAGACCCCAAAAAGCCTGGAAAGTTTCTAGATTCAAATCAATGTAAATAATTTTTTACTTGATATATTTCGAAAATTATATTTGTGAATGTGATGGACAACAATTTATTACAAAAGAGTCACACACATAAATATGGACATCATCATTATCCAAATGACTTATCTTCATTAAGACCTTATAAGCTAAATTTTTTACTTTATTAAATAATTTGATACCTTATTTTTAAATAAATTGTAATATTTTACAAAAGTTTGATTTTTGGTGTAATGTGGGAGTTTTAAAATTCTAAATAAATTTACTCAAATACCCTCTAAATACAACTCAAATAGCTGACACCTTTGTAAAGGGTATTAAATTTATTTTATTTAAATGGTGTAATTTATTTTGTTTATTAACTTGTAAGACTAAATTTCTTGAAAAAATGTATTTCTTTACAATTTTTTGACTAAAATATTCATAAACGAAGATTGAAAGAAAATATTTGCGCGCCCACAATTTATAGCACGTGATAATTATTGTCTTATTTAAGTCTTAAAATTAAAACCCTTATAATAAAAATATTATAAGTTTGTAGCTCGTAAATGTAGATGCAAGTATATTTTAATAAAAAAAATATTTTATGTATTTTAAAACCTAAAATATAGTAATTAATCTTTTGACTAAAAAAAAAAAAGCAAAACGTCCGTCAAGTCTCCGTCACCGCCACGATGACTTGATTCACTACGTCAATCTAACTACATATTTTTTTAACTCCCTTCTGTTCAGTACTTCACCGCTTCAAACAAAATTCTCTTCCTCATTTGCCTTCTCTCTGCAAATTCGAATATATCCCTTCAAAATCTTACTCTTGCTTCCCTTTTAAGATTTACCCTTTTCTTCTGTTCTACCTCATATCTGTACTGTACTTCCTTTGTATAATGGTTATTGGTATTTTCATGCTTAAAACTCGGGAGTGTTGCCAGTTCGATTCAATGTTTAGATTGCAGGAATGAGAACCAAGTCTTGGATTTGGAGCTAAGATTTCAATGGCGATCAAAGGTGTTGATTTCAAGTGGTCAGTGTTCTTTTCTTTTTTGTGGGCCAAGCACCTTTCAAGTTTGATCCCAGGAAAATGAGAAGGAACCAAAATTTGATCTTTTTAATTGGGAAAAAAGTACCCATGTGGTTAGTTAATTTAATGAAGTTTGGATTTGTTTTTCTTAAAGGGTTTTCTTATTTTGAGTGTGGGTTCTTGCAGGTATGATGGGTTCTTCTTGTCTATGCTTGCCACAAGTATGTATCCTTTTAAATGAATGTGTGAGATTTTCTATTTTTATTTTTATTTTAATTAATGAATGTTGAAGATTTGTTTGGATGTGTTGGAATTTCTTTCATGTTGTTAGTTTCAACTGTGGGGTTTGTTTAGATCAATGGATACCCAGTCTTTAGTGCTGTAATAGGCTTTTGATTATTTCTTAACTGCTGCATTAGAATTATTGTGGCAATTAATTGGAAGAGATACCATTTATGTGCATATCCACTGCACATATGGATTGTGGTAAGTGACCTTTGAGCCTTTCTGGGAAAAAAGTAGGAGTTCATTTAAACTGGATGTGATATTGAGGTTATAGTTAATAAGCCTGTGTTATCTTCTTTACTTCTGTAGGTTGACTATACTACCGTGTTTGTTTTCCGGCTCTTGATGTTTGTGGATAATGGGCTGGCTTCTGGAATGGGATTGTAAGGAGCTATTTTCTTTTTCTTCAGATATGGAGGTTGTTTTTTATAATGTCAAATTGCTGATAAATATTTGGTGTGTTCATATATTACTGATCTATGTGATTAGTTCTGATAGCATCTGGCTAACATGTGTGTGATTTTGATTTTATACATGTTCTATTTCATGAAGTCGTGGATTGACATTAATCTTATCTAGGTAATATTCGTGGTAGTAGGCATTTGTTCACATATTTAGACTATAGATCTAGTTAACTAGTGCTCTGTGGTAAAAAGTGAAAACAACCTGAAGAGATCCCCTATGATCTACGACATTCTGCGTTGTGCCATGTGTTTTCATTTCTTTCTTCTACTTTCTTGGCTTCTTCTCTTTGTATAACAGACTTATCCTGTTTATTTCATTTGACATGAGCTCAGGGATCTTGGTTGGCAGCAGAGATATGCACGTTTTTGTGGAAGGATCGTTGTCCTATCCATTCTTGCTTTGCTACTTTACCCTTTCCTTTGGGCTTGGACTGTCATAGGTACGCTGTGGTTCACTAGTGCGAGAAATTGTGTAAGTTTATTCTTCTTCTCTCTTCTGAGCATGTGCAAGTACATCTTATGCTGTGAAGCCAGAATTATCATTACATCCATGACCATTTTCAGTTGCCTGAAGAGGGCCAGAAGTGGGGTTTCCTTATTTGGCTGCTTTTCAGCTATTGCGGACTTGTGTGCATTGCTGGTATCTGTATCAGAAAGGTTAGTTGTGCTGTTTTTTCTATTCTTAAACAGTCCAGAGAATTTAGTTATGGTTTATTTTCTTTGGCAGCGTTTTCATGTTCCGACAGAGCAGTAAAATACCATCGTCACCCTAGCTTGAGCGACATGCATGTTTGAACATGGTAAATCTTATTAACAGTGGTTTTCCTAATCTTAAATGTTTTTCCTCTTTCCTGCCAGTGGTTAATAAGACGGCAGGCACACCAATTGCGAGCACAACAAGGGATCCCTGTTTCAGAATATGGAGTAAGCTTTATGAACTGCTTTTGCATCAAACTGATCCATGAATGTACATGACTATTTTTTGTGAAAGATTTGTGATTATCCTAGGGATAGTCTGAAGCTTACCATCATAAGTTGATCTCTTATCCTGCGTAAACAAACTTGGACTGCTTCGGAAGGTGTTTCCTTAAAATTTTCTTAGGCAATTCATTGAATGTAAAAGGAATTGTTACAAATCAATGGGAATGTAGATGGTGAATGTCCGCAACAGAATTTACTTAATTAGGAAAAAAATAATGGGTGTTCTGCTCCAGAGGTAATTAGTGCGTAGAAGTTTTGAACCTGGCGTGAGAACTTTGCATCCCATCAACCATATCTGATATTTTATCTTATTTATTTTTAATTTGATCACTCAGGGAAAGCTGAAGTTATTCTGTTAAGCAACCACACAAGTTTCCCGATTCTCTGAGATAGTGCTTTAATTTCTTTCTAACTTCTATATAAGGGACATTAAAATTAACTATGTACTTACTGAGTACAAGCTTAGGGATTGCATGTCTTTGCTTTAAATACTGGTCATAACAAGCTTATTACATGGTATACACTTTTTAGGCAACCTTTGTTACCTTTAGAGAAAACAAAAGAGTTGACCTGCTGGAACTCTTACTCCTTAATTCAGGTTTTCGTAGATTTGGTTAGAGTACCAGATTGGGCTTTCGAAGCTGCAGGGCAAGAAATGAGAGGGATGGGCCTAGATGCCGCTCAATACCAACCAGGGCTTTACTTGACCCCAGCTCAGGTAAGTGGTTGCCTCCAAAAATCAGTAGGGTTCAACTGAACCAACTATTGACTTCTCTGATCGCGGTGTCTGTAGCTTGAAAAATATTTATCTATATCAATTTTCTGTGACTTATTACCCCAGCTCAGGTGATAAGTGGCCTGCCATTGTTTTGTATTGATGTTATGCAGGTAGTTGTGGCGTTAGAAAGTTGCTAATGCAATAACACTTTGAAAACTTGTGAAGCATTTATGTGTTTCCACTTCAATTAGGTCCCATTTCATATTTACATGCTCTCTTGCAAAGTAGTTGAGAACTCTATCTCTACATGCAGAGGGAAGCAGTTGAGGCTCTAATTCAAGAACTTCCAAAGTTCAGGCTGAAGGCAGTTCCTACTGATTGCAGTGAGTGTCCTATATGTTTGGAGGAGTTTTACGTTGGAAATGAGGTAAGCATATTATTTTGAATAATCTCGATAATATTTCGAGTGCAATAACTCAAATGGACTTGTCTTCCTAGATCCACACCCGAAAGACACCCAAATGTATTAATTAATACTCAACCCCTCCAAGATCCAATGGGTATTTGGACCCAAGCTCACTGTTTCAGACCTGGTTTTTTGGGGAGGGTCGGGTCTGAACCTAGCTTTTCTTTTTTCTAGTGTTGTTTTGGAATTATTACTCAAGACAATGCAATTTAAAAAAGGTTACATAAATTTAAATTAAAGCAAAGTTGATAAAAGTATGTTAGATACATATCAACACTAAATTATTTAGATCAAAATCACCAAAATGAGGCAAAATAGATTTATTATTTATATTTGGAAATAAAAGTACATGATTATACAATAGATGTTGCGTATTGAATTAGCAATAATTACTATATCATTTACGATATACATTAGATTTATCAATATATTTTAAATTTTTCTTTTCATTTTTCATTTTTATTAATAATGTATGAATAAATTCACGATTATTGAGATCCAAGTCACAAATAATTTTTTTTAAAATTGAATTCTTTTAAAGAATATATAATTTATTATATCATTTAAAAATTAATATGAAAATATTAAATTGGCAATTGAATTTGAACTTATAGAATTTTAATTTTGACCAAACATTATTGCCTATCAAAATGTTGAAAAATATACCTATCACAATTTATATATTTATAACTAATTATTCAATTATATTATTGATTAAAGAATGTAAATGGTTAAAGAATCACATGATAAAATAATTTTAGGACACCTTGAGGTTTTTAGATTTGTTCACTTAAACTTAGATAGATTGAGTGATAATAATCCCATTAAATTGGAGAGAAAAATTAAGTATTTTTTTAGGTCTAAATTGGATACATATGACGTATGGCCTATGGGTATTTATTCAATCTATATTTTCTAATGGGTCTGGCCTAGGCGTGGGCCTAATAATATGCGCTAAACTTGGGTACAGGTCTTTTATTTTTAATATGGGTCTGCGAAGACCCTACCCATTAACAGCTCTAAACTGAACATGACATGGAAGTTATCATGATGAAATACGTAGAACATAACTATGATTAATTATGTAGAACGTAACTGTTACTTTGGAAATTAATTACGAGACCAAAAGCTTGTTCGTTTGGATGCAAAGTGGATGGATAAGAAAAATGAAAGTAAAAGAGAATGTATAAGAAAAACCATTGTGTTTGGTCCTGTAAATGAGGAGGAAGTGAAGCATGATGTATATCAAAATCCTCCAAAGCCTAATTTAGTTTCAATCTGAATCGAGCCGAAAAGTGGACTATAAGGCTCAAAGGACGAAAAGGTCCTCATATTAATTTTTATTTGTCATACTATTTATCTTTCCGCTTATTTATATCTCCTCTCCACTAAAAATTATTTATTCTTGCATTTTGCTTGAAGAACTTTTATTTACTATATTATCCACAAATACAATTTTTCTTATTTTAATTTTTGTTTACTTTTGCCACAAAATTCTTCATGTTCATTTTATACATTCATTATGAGTGATAAGAAATTGTTCTAATTGTAACTTCTTTATTTCCCCCGCAACTATATTTTATTGTGTTTATCTTCTGCCAACGCATTTTCATGCTTTTTGTTAGAAGTTCTATTATTTTTCTTATTATCTATAAAACAATTTTGCATGTGTCTTCTATTTTCTTAGCTAAGCAATTTTTCAAGTTTAACCTATCAACTTAGGGGAAAATTGAAATTCTTCTAGCAGTAATTTGTTCATTTTTAAAACACAATAGGGAAAATAACTAATTGGTAAAACTCCAAAAAACTAATGGTCTATATTCACTTTTATTCTCACCATGCCAAATAAAATAGTATTTTGAATTTACTTCCTTTTGGATCACGCGAAATACTTTAAAGATAAAGTATTATATTCTTCCCCATCTCACTCACTCACCCTTCCTCTTTCCTCTCATTGAACCAACTGAAGCCTGGGTAATTTAGCAATTGTCACTCTCGTTTTATTTAATTTGATAGTTCTGAAATGTTATGATTGAAGTTTGAAGCTAATGACACTCTAGGATCAAATGCTCCTTGTGTGATTTACAACTTCTCACTAAACATCATGCAGGTCCGCGGTCTTCCTTGTGCCCACAATTTCCATGTGGAATGCATCGACGAATGGCTTCGGTTAAACGTCAAATGTCCTAGATGCCGATGCTCTGTCTTTCCAAACCTTGATCTAAGCGCGTTATCTACTATCCGTGCAGATTCCGAGCGGTCTACCAATGTTGTTACAACAACAGGTCGTTATATCAGAAACCAGCCTCCCAGTCAGAGCTAACTGTTGAGATTGCAGGGCTTGCTCTGGCCGGTTCACACGTTGAGTGCTGGGTCCAGCAGCGAAATGGGTAGTGCAGAAACGGCTGCAAGTAGAGGGCCGATGGCAAATGATATGGAGACTGTTCAAGTGGTGGTCCAAGAGTCTTTGCCACCGCAAACCTGAGCTATTTTTTGTGGTCTCTGACTCTAAACAACCTGGGATCCGAGAAGGTAATTTGAATCTTGTTTTCTCAGGGCCGAAGGCATAGCATTTTTTTTTTGTGTTGGAACTGTGAAGAAATGTGTTTAGCTTGATTGATCCAAAGTAGTAGCCATGAAATATGGGGAGGTGCTGACCAATGTTGTGTTCAGATGCAGGGCTGTATAAAGTCGTTGTAGAATTGTACATTGTTGTGTCTTGTTACTTGTAGTTTTAGCCTTGATTCTTGAACTTCCTCCACCTGGATTACCAAACAGGCCATTTCAGAATTATTATTGAAGGAAAGAAAATGAAAAGGAAAAATAAGGGAAATCTTCCATGACAATACAAAGAATTGTGTTTATTTTTATGTGATCTGATCTTGTTAATTAGTCTTCTGCTATTGTCATATAAATTGTCATTTTAATATAAATTGTCATTAGTTGTTGTAATTTATTTATTTATTTTTAGTCATATTGATTATCGATTTTCGATAATTATATATGTCTTTACCCATTTAAAAATAATCTGAATAACGAAATGCTGAATGAGTTATGATTGACATAATTTGCATTTTGCTTGTGAATGGAAAACAAAATCCACAAAAAAAATATCTTAACCGAATCAAACTCCACTTTTAGGAGTTTATAGCGTCTTTATTCTTTCATTAAAAATAAGCTTTTAAACGTGTTTAGATAAATTAAAATGTTAAAAATATCAATGTAATTTTACCCTCGAGAATATATTATTCGAGTATCCTTTTTGGTTATTTATATGTTTGTATTAACAAGTGTGTATTCCTTCAGTGATAAATTAGTAGTTCGAACTTTGATATGATCGTGTGGCTCTCCTTCAACCTAATTCTGGAACAAAATTACTTTCACACCCTTCAACATATTTTCATTCACCATAACAAATATAATTAGTTCTACAACTAAAAATAAAAAAATTAACGAGTCAAGCTCAAATTAATTAAAAAAATTATAAAAAGGGTAAATTACATCCACACCTTTTAAGATTAGATCTAATTCACAAATCACTCCTTGTCCTTTATAAAATTATAAGTACACCCCTTGAGGGGGTTAGTCAGTTAACGCAATACACTCAGGAATATTTGTGCAAAACTTCTTAAGTGAAAATATGATGTGCTTGTAATTACAACTACAATATCAAATAATATAACTGTAATTTTTTAAAAATTATAAAATATTTGTGTAAATTGACCTAACATCGAGGAATGTGAATATAATTTAATCGTAATAGGGAAATTTCAAGAACAACCCTAAAGAAGAAAATGAGGAAGTTGATGAGAAGAAGAAAGGGACATATCCAAGAAAACAAGTCTTGTGGTAAAGAAGGAAGAAAAAGAGATAAAAAAAAGTTGATATTCTTCTCATCACTTTGAACTATATATTGTTAAAGCCCCACTTGTTATTTCACTTTTTGGCTGCCCAAAAGGGTTTATACGTTTGTCCATAAATCAACCATCACAAATTAATTTAAAATATACTTTGAGTTGGATGAAAGGGATTTAAAGTTGAGTATTAAACCATTTTATTTATCTAAAAAGATAGGGTGGAATTAAGGATCACTATCAGCTTTTTCCCTGAAATATTTACATCAAACATTCTTCATTCATGGAATTTGAGTTAATTGATTACTAGAAAAAAGCATAGCTATACATTATTTAGTAAAATGTCAAATCAACATGAAAAATGTAAATATATGTTAAAAATTATTTTACCCGATTTTCAAAAGTCATCATAATTTAACCGACTACTGATTGTTTATATATTAAAATGAACTCAATAATCATAATTTGTTAGACGTATATATTCTGATATTTTGAAATTATTTTTAGAAATTCTTGAGTTGAAATATAAAATAATCAATAAATGGTAATATAATGAAATATCATACGTAAATAGTTTTAATTATTAAATATCAGGAATTTTAGAATTAGACATTTTATTTAAAAAAACTTCGATGGAAAGGCCCTAAATAATAATAATTCTTGAAATTGTTATGGGCAGTAAAAATGTTTACGACGTCGTTCCTCTGCAGCCATCTCTATCACGTAAAGAATTATCACTGTCCCCGGAGTATTCTCAGAGAATCCAACATAACTTACTTCTCTACACCGTCCACACTCCCCAAGAACCCAACCAAAACCTGCCACGTCAACAAAACCTGCTACTTTAACTTAAACCACTGGATGTCCACAATCCTTACCATGCTCATGGTAGCGCACAATAGAAACCTCAACGGACATGTAGAAACATAAACCCAGACGCGTTCACAGCGTTTTATTCTTCCCAATTTGAAACCTTTTCTCTGTCCTTTCTTCTTTACTTCTTTCACTCCCTTTTCTTGAACTTCAGCACCGCCTCAAATATCGCAAAATCAGAGGTTTTTGCTTCGGAAAATTTGAAAATGGAAGGTGCAGACCCCAGCAATCATAGTAAAAGAAGCCTCCGAAGAAACAGCAACAGCCACATATCAATGTCGGATACCGAGTCAACCACCAGCCAGGTCGATTCTTGGCACTCCCCTCTGCGATCCGAGTCGCCGCTGCGCTCCGACGACCCTTCTTTTCTTCCGGAAAACGATGATTCCGGCAGCAAGAACAGCAGGTCCCTTGTCGTGGTCGATAAGTACTACTCTCCCGTGCCGTCCCCCGGGAAGTCCAGTGTTCCGGCGGGTTCTCTGGCTGCCGGGGGAAAGGGGCGGCGCCCGTGGCCCCATTCGGAGAAGCCCACTTCGGAGAATCTTGATTTGCCGACGAGTTTCCCGGCAGAAGGGGGGAAGGATGGTCGGAGAGAAGGCATTCCAGCGGAGAAGCCTGTGGCCGAGAATCTTGATGTTCCGGAGAAGGGGACGTCTCCGGTGGTTGTCGGACTTAACAAATTCGTGAGGGAGGAGCAGCCTCCAGACGTGAAGAAGGTGGGGCCGGTTGGTGGTGACGGTCGGGGTTTGGAGGAGGGGTATGGAGGCGGCCGCCGTGAGAATGAGGTGGGCGGAGAGACGCGGTCAAGGGCGGCGGTAGCGTCGATCTTGAAGAGGTCGGAGAGGGATGTGGCTGTCAAGAAGGTGGCATTGGCGTTTAGAGTGTTTGAGGTGATTGCTTGTTTGATTTCATTTTCAGTCATGGCTGCTGATAAGACTCAAGGATGGAGCGGCGATTCCTTCGATCGATATGTAGAGTACCGGTAACAATTCTTTACTTTTGCTTTTTACATCAAAATTCTTGCATTCTTTCATATGTATATCATTAATTGTTTACAATGTTTCTGTTCCTAAATCACATAATTGAAGTTCCTGTTTGAATAACAAGTGTGCGCCACTGTTTGGCTCGGTAAGATTCCGTTTGAGCTCTGTTCGTTAATCATTAAAAACTAAGTTTGAATAAGCTTTTCCTGTTTGATTGATTTGAAGTTCGGCTAAAACTCAAGTTAGATCAGTAAAAAAGTTGATAAAACTTGCACAGGAGTACCAAAGTTTTCTAACAGTGTTCGGTGAAAAGTTCTTATTCGAGCCATGTTTGGCTTGGCCGGACCGAACTAATCACATTGCAAGTGCGGTTATTCTTATTTGTGATTGGTTGCTCTCCTTAAACTGTAGATAGGACGCATGTCTTGTGATTGGATCATAGAATTTTCCTGTGTTCTGCTGGATTAATACTAGTTTGAGCCCAATTCTTTTAATAATGAAACTAACTTTACACACAATTTTAAGCTTGACAAGAAATTCAAATCAGACTAACACTAACTTATTCACCTTGACTTAATTTGCTTACACCTCGATTCCTCATTTGATAGAGTCAGTTCACTTTGTTGGGACAAGATTTTTGTTAACTAAAATGTTTGGTCTAGTATAGTTACGTCACCGAACTCATGTGAACCGTAGCATTCCCAGCTGAATACCTAAAGAACCTTTAATCACCCTTGAATAATGCAAAACCTTGGCTGCTATGCTCCGCAGATATGGTGTTCCTATGAAGTGTATAGTGATACAGGCATTGAGGACAGCCAAAATGAATCCAGCTTGTGATAGGCGATACGTTGAGTGCATGCATTTGGCTGTGTTTATGGTTTTGATAACAGTGGTCATGGTTTAGCTAGCTATCAATAGTTCTAGAATTTCCGTATTATTTGTTTGATCAGATACCATAACATTAGTTCTTCAAGAAGTTCGTTTTTATCTGAATATTGATGTCTCGATGTTGAGGGCCTTCTGGTTATATTACTATATGGATTCAGCAGTGTGCCAATGAGTTAAATGAGTTCTCTCTATTCTATTGCTAATCAAATCCGAGGGAAATATATTGCTTTTCCAGATGACAAATTATATGTTGCTTTTTTTTTTTTGGTTGAAAATACAGAGCTATGACGCTAAAAACTTACAACATATGATGTTCGTTGATGCGTTTTGCTTGTAACAATGTCTTGACAAACCTGATGATGCTTGTACATATGTTGTTTTGTTACGCAGATATTGTCTAGCTGTAAATGTTATTGGATTCACGTATTCCAGTTTTCAAGCATTTGATCTCGCATACCATTTGGGCACGGGGAAGCACGTCTTCACTCACCATCTTCGTTACCATTTTGATTTCACAATGGATCAGGCAAGTAATATTTAGCAGACATATATGTTTGAATATGTATGTACTGCCATTATGGGGTCCTTAGCCCTACTATAGCCCAGTTATTTTTCCGACTGGCAATAACACTGGGGGAACAAGAAAGAACTGTTCTGCCTTTTAAGCCACTTCCCACACAACTATTATCGACAGTCATTGTTATACTGCACCAGCTGCGATCACGTTTTATATTACAAATTCTCCCTCTGACCATTTGAGTTCATCAGGGAATGTGTAACGTAAAACTTATTATAGCAGATACACGGTAACTTTTTGATCTTTAAAGGTCTTTTGCAATATCCGAACTTCATGGAGTGTTAGTATAATTACCCTTTTTATAAATACGACGGTCTTGTTCATCTCGAGAAGTACGGTTTGGCTGGTGATGTTGTTCCACTTGGGTGAGTGGCCAGGGATGTACATAGGTGACCTACAATACAAATGATGCATACAAGTGAGTCGCAAACAGTGATGAGAATATTCCTGTAGAATTTGCCAAAAATGACCTATCCTAGACGTATTTATAGTGAGGAAAGCCCCGAAACGGCGTTATGTATCTAATGGACCATTTTACCCTGTAGCCGATGTTGATCTTAGTAGCTGGTGCTTCCATCAATACAATGAGTATAGGCAGCAGCACTGGTCACTTTACCAAGTTACCAGCACTTGTTTATCTGCATATCATTAAATTATTTTAGTCTAGTGTCGAATGATACGAATAAAGTTGTTCTTTATGCTAAGAGAAACTTGCTCTTTTCGTGTGTCAAGCAGATACTAGCGTACCTTCTGATGTCAGCATCATCTTCAGCAGCTACCAGGGTAGACGACTGGATTTCAAACTGGGGCGGGGATGAGTTTACATTGATGGCCAGTGCATCAATCGCTATATCGTTCCTAGCTTTCATCGCCTTCGCCTGCAGCTCCCTCATGTCCGGTTACAACCTCTGCAACCGGGATTCAACTTGATCTCTCATCAGTATGTATCAAAATCTTTGCTTCTTTTTTCTTTTGAAATTATTGCACGAATATTACAACCGCAAACGAATACAGAATCTGTACATACATAGCGATAGTAGACTAGGAATTTCTTGCCTTAGGACGCAGCGTCATCATCGTCCGGCTGAATAAATGATTCTGCTGTATCAAGCAGTATTTCTCCATGTTTCTCCTTTGAAAGAAAGCGTTTAGTACATGTTTACAATCCAAATATCATCTAATTTTGTATCTATATACTATTTTCTTTTATAGAAATAATGACAATTTCGTGCATAATTTTTCACCTAAGAACAAAAATCCCTAGAACTCATGAATAATTCTTAGGGAATTTTTAGAGAGATACAAATGAAACGTGTGCAGAAAATAAGAAAAAAAATCCAAGAAATCGTAACGCGGGGTTTTGCATGAAACTAAACCGACTTGACGACCGATGAAAAAACTGATAAATTATGAAATGTGAAGAAAAGGGGTAATTTTACATTTGGTTTTCTAAGTTAATTATTATATGATTCGACTTCATCAATTTTTGTTCTCAATTTATTTTTAAATAATCGAAATTAGTTCTGATTTTTAGTTGACCAAAAAAGTACTACTCACTACCTTTGATCTTTTCAAAAAATTTGAAAACTAATTTAGTTAATAACTACGCACAATTTAAATAAATATTAGTATTCAAGAAAATACGATTTCACCACCTATTTCCTTACATTATATTGTATTTTTTTTAATAGGATAAATTACAACGACTTTTCTTGAAATTTTATAGGGGGTGTTGGTAATTTTTCAACAATGAGGAGGTATTCATATTATATCAAACATTAGGGAAGGTTGTTGTAATTTACCTTTTTTAATATTTTAATTTTACCCCATCGAATTGCCAAATCATTTTATTAAATGAAAGCGTAAGAGTTAGGTGTCTTTTTCCTATTACTATTTATCGCTGCATGTGGTTCCCGCGAGTATATAAAAAAAACTACAATGCGCAATGGAGAGAAAAAAAATTGTGAAAAAAAAAAATTATGGTGAGAGAATAAGAAAGAAAAAACTCTGTTAGAATAAAGAAACTTTAGGTGCGAGAGAAGAAATATATTATAATTATGAATTTAATAAAAATATAGAAATTTGTAACAAAAAAGAAACACGAGAAGTTATATGAGAGAAAAACAATGAAGTAGTGAATGAGAGAGGAAAAAAATGTAAATGTGAGAACATTAAAAATAAATTAGAATTATTATTCTGATCAATTTTTAAAAAAAATGAATTAAAAAATAAATATGAGTATTCAAAAATTGGTATAATAGAAGGTTTTGTTTTAAATAATATTACAAATGTTATAAAACATGTGCAAAAAAATAAGAAGAAACAAATTTAAAAATAAACAATTTTGGTGGTCTTAGAAATGGTTACTCAAGGTTTTATAACAAACTCGATAAAAAGTTTTTAACAAAAACAAAAAAGTAAAGAACTTGCGAGCATGAATGGAAATATTTGAACTCACTCTCAGCAATAAAAAGTTCAAGCTCAAGCTCGACTCGTCTTGGCACAACATCTAAACCTTCAAGCAGCAGGAGTTTCAGTTGACAAAACTCCCCCTCAATCGGCCTCCACTCTGGGCCTTGGCAGGCGTTTCTTCGCAGTTTGAGCACTTCAAGATTTGGCAATGCACCGATGATCTTCAGATTGCCCCACGGAAAGTCTGAGACCACTTAAAGTTAAGTTTCTAAGCTGCAGTGGGAAGGCAAGCTTTTCAGGATAGACAACATCTGGTATGTGACGAGAATTATCAGTAAGTAATGGCAACGTCTCAAGCTTATGTAGTGATGAGATTTTCAGGCTGATATGATGACCATGATTCAAATAGGGAGACATCATATGAAGTTTTCAATTTTCTTAGGTTCGTAATTCTTTTAATGATGTCGCTGATGCATCTGAAGTTTCTCACTTCCATATGTCTGGAGGTTTTCTAGAAGAAAAGAATTGTTCGGAAGAAGTTGTGCATGATCAAGACTATCAAGGAAACAACTTGGTGTGCCCCAAGGATGCCTTAGCTCTGGCATCACCGATATGTCCCTCGGAAGCAAGGGGCACTGCTGCAA